>NC_058081.1:53731923-53915233 GCF_014858855.1 Bufo gargarizans | reverse complement strand
GTTGCAACGGTTACGAGAGAACAAGCTGTTCGGTAAGCTTGAGAAATGCGAATTTCACCGATCCCAGGTAACCTTCTTAGGTTACATCATTTCCGCTGAGGGGTTCTCTATGGATCCTGAGAAGGTTTCGGCTGTCTTACAGTGGCCCCAGCCCAGTGGTCTTCGTGCCCTGCAGCGCTTTTTGGGCTTCGCCAATTATTATCGGAAGTTCATCAGAGACTTTTCCATGCTAGCCAAGCCTCTCACGGATCTGACCAGGAAGGGCAGTAATCCCCAGGTCTGGCCGCTCGAGGCCATCCGAGCTTTTGAGGCTCTAAAGTCCGCCTTTGTGTCGGCTCCGATTCTGTCGCATCCCAACCCTGGGTTGCCTTTTGTCCTTGAGGTGTACGCGTCTGAGACGGGAGTAGGCGCCCTTCTGTCTCAGCGTAGAACACCAGAGGGTCCTCTGCTTCCTTGTGGGTTTTACTCCCGGAAACTGTCTTCCGCGGAGTGCAACTATCAGATTGGTGACAGGGAGTTATTGGCCATCGTGCAGGCCCTTAAAGAATGGAGGCACTTGCTCGAGGGCTCGGTGGTTCCGGTTCTCATCCTGACGGACCACAAGAATCTGACCTACCTCTCTGAGGCCAAGAGATTGACACCACGTCAGGCCAGATGGGCTCTGTTCTTGACACGTTTTAATTACGTGGTCTCCTACCTACCCGGTTCCAAGAACATCAGAGCGGATGCCTTATCACGGCAGTACTCTGAGCTGTCCGGGGAGGAGTCGATTCCGACTTCGGTCATACCTCCGAATCAGATCCTGGCCGCCATTCGCACCAGCCTGACCTCTCCCCTGGGTGAGCAGATTTTGGCGGCTCAATCTGGTGCTCCCTCTGGGAGACCCAACGGCAGATGTTTTGTGCCTGAGGAGTTGCGCACTCGGTTGTTGCGAACCTACCATAACTCCAAGGCCGCGGGGCATCCTGGAAAGAATCAGCTGTCCTGGGCTGTTTCACGTCTGTTCTGGTGGCCTTCTCTACGTTCCGACATCGCCGCATATGTAGCGGCATGCTCCGTTTGTGCCCAGAGTAAGTCCCCTCGGCACCTTCCGTTGGGCCTTTTGCAACCCATAGCCACCGGGGAGCGTCCATGGTCACACCTGGGGATGGATTTCATTGTGGACTTCCCTGCATCCCGAGGCCATACGGTCATTCTCATGATTGTGGATCGGTTTTCCAAAATGTGCCACTGTGTTCCTCTCAAGAAGTTACCCTCTGCACAAGAGTTGGCCTCGATTTTTGCCAGGGAGGTCTTCCAGTTGCACGGTTTGCCCAAGGAGATTGTGTCGGATCGGGGGAGTCAGTTTGTGTCCAGGTTCTGGCGCGCCTTTTGCTCCCAGTTGGGGATTCATCTCTCTTTCTCCTCGGCCTACCACCCTCAGTCCAATGGGGCCGCAGAACGATCCAATCAGGCCTTGGAGCAATTCCTTCGTTGCTATGTCTCCGATCACCAAGACAATTGGGTTGACCTCCTGCCTTGGGCTGAGTTTGCCAGGAACACGGCGGTGAACTCTTCCTCTGGGACGTCTCCCTTCATGGCCAATTATGGGTTCCCACCTGCCGTGTTACCGGAGGTATTCTCTCCCCAGGATATTCCGGCTGTGGAGGATCACCTTTCCGTCCTACGTGCTTCTTGGGTACAGATCCAGAGGTCCCTTGAGGTCTCTGCACAGCGCCAGAGACTCCAGGCTGATCGCAGACGAGCGCCCGCTCCTTCCTACCAGGTCGGAGACCGCGTATGGTTGTCCACCCGCAACCTCAACCTTCGAGTGCCCACTCCCAAGCTGGCGCCTCGCTTTGTTGGTCCCTTCCGAGTGCTTCGCAGGGTAAACCCGGTAGCCTATGCCCTTGCGCTTCCTCCTGGCATGCGGATCTCCAACGTGTTTCATGTCTCCCTGTTGAAGCCACTGGTGTGTAATCGTTTCACTTCCTCGGTTCCTCGGCCTTGTCCGGTCCAAGTGGGCAATCGTGAGGAGTATGAGGTGAGCAATATCCTGGACTCACGCCTGGTCCGCGGTCGGGTGCAGTTTTTGGTCCATTGGCGTGGTTATGGTCCAGAGGAGCGTTCCTGGGTTCCCTCCGCAGATGTCCATGCTCCTGCCTTGCTCCGAGCCTTCCACGCACGCTTTCCTCAGAAACCGTTCTTTACTCCGCGGAGGAGGGACCCTTGAGGGGGAGGTACTGTCATGGTCTTACCTTCTTGCTGTTCTCCTTCGTTTGACATGTGCTGGCGGCCATCTTGGTTTCTGGGTTTCTTGTAGCCTCCCACCCTGCGGCTTCTCCTTCCCACTGGGAGGAGCTGGATGCCTGCTCATATATATAGGAGGTCTGTGGCTTCAGTTCCTTGCTTGGTCCTCCTGTGTTCACATGCTTCTAAGACTGCTGCTGCTTCTGGTTCCTGATCCTGGCTTCGTCTGACTACCCTGCTGGTTCCTGATCCAGGCTTCGTCTGACTACCCTGCTGGTTCCTGATCCAGGCTTCGTCTGACTACCCTTCTGGTTCCTGACCTCTGGCTTCGCAAGACCCTGCTTCGGTTTAGCCATCCGCTTGGACTTTTGCCTTACAGCTTGATTTTCAATAAAGCCTTCTTATTTCCACTTATCTCTTGTTGTACGTCTGGTTCATGGTTCCATGACAGTGGGAGACAATGTGAAGGAACTGGATCCACTGTCAGCAACACAATCTACTATCGCCTGTACTTGTTCAGGCCTCACCATTCGTAGAGCAGCATTAGGCCCGACCAAATACCGCTGCAGGTTTTATCGCCTACTCGCACCTGAGGAATAGTGATGAGCGGCAGGGGTCATATTTGAATTTGCGATATTTCGCAAATATTTTGTAGAATATTTGCTGAATATTCGCAAATTCGAATATTTGTTATATTCTACGTGTAATATGCGAAATTTATTGTGAATTAGATCTTTAAAAAAAAAATTATAGCACTATATTGGCTAAATTGCTCTATATTTGGTTTTTTTTAATATTCGCTATATTGTTATAACTTCATTTTTTTGACTATTCATAATATTCTAAAACAAGAATATATAGCAATATAGTGAATATTCGAAAAAAGCGAATATAGAGCAATTTAGCTAATATAGTGCTATAATCTTTTTTTTATAGTTGTAATTTTTTTTCCAATCTAAACTTCAGATGAGAAAAAATGACAACTATTAGATAAAGAAGATTATAGCACTATATTAGCTAAATTGCTCTATATTTGTTTTTTTTTGCGAATATTCGCTTTATTGCTATGTATTTTTGTTTTAGAATATTACGAATATTTGAAAAAACGAAGTTATAGCAATATAGCGAATATTCGAAAAAATATATATAATCTTCTTTGTCTAACAGTTGTAAGTTAAAAAATTCGCATTACGAAAATTCGCAAACACTACTCCTAAAGTCAAATATACTGCAGCCTTCTCATTGGCCCACAAGCTAGAAGCAGGGAGGGATCATGTGTACTGATAGAAAAAAAATTGGAATATTTGAAATTACGAATATATATCACTATATTCTAAATATTCGCAAATTTTTGAAGTACCTACATTTGCGATAAAAATTCGAAATTCGAATATTCGTGATCAACACTACTAAGGAAGGGGTTTCACTTGTGCGTGTTGCTGGCACAGATCGACCACGTCCTCTCCCTACAACAGGAGCTCCACCAGCAGCACCACTACCTGGGCCACGTCCCTTATTTGACGCTCTCCTCATATTTTTCAAATTTAGGATCTTGCCCTAAATGAGTGTTTAATTAATAGTAGAATAGAACAACAGTATGTAAAGGGTGTATCTCACATCACATGGCCTGAACCAGACTAAGCCTCAATAAAAGATTTTTTTGCCCAAAATGGCTGTATTTCAAATGCCTGAATCAAACCCCTGTATGTAGAGGGTGTATCTCACACGGCGTGAACCAGTGTAGGCCTGAAGTAAATATTTATTTGCCCAAAATCGCTGTATTTCAAATGGCTGTATTTCAAATGCCTGATTCAAACCCCTGTATGTAGAGGGAGTATCTCACACGGTCTGACCCAGTGTAGGCCTGAAGTAAATATTTCTTTGCACAAAATGGCTGCATTTCAAATGGCTGTATTTCAAATCCCTGAATCAAACCCCTGTATGTAGTGGGAGTATCTCACATGGTCAGAACTAGTGTAGGCCTGAAGTAAATATATCTTTGCACAAAATGGCTGTATTTCAAATGCCTAATTCAAACCCCTGTATGTAGAGGGGGTATCTCACAGAGCCTGTACCAGTGTAGGCCTGAAGTAAATATATCTTTGCACAAAATGGCTGTATTTCAAATGGCTGTATTTCAAATGCCTGATTTAAACCCCTGTATGTAGAGGGTGTATCTCACAGGGCCTGAACCAGTGTAGGCCTGAGTTCAATATTGGTGCACCAAATGGCGGTATCTAAAATCTCTCGAGAATGTAGAAAATCCAGCTAAAAAATTGTGGAAAATTCGTAACTTTATTGCGGCATAAAATCTTCGACAGAAACAGGAATGTTCGGTTACGCGTTTCAGACCACTAGCAAATATCGGTCCTTCCTCATGACTTAGGCTACTTTCACACTAGTGTTCGATCGGATCCGTTCTGAACAGATCCGATCATAATAATGCAGACGGAGGCTCCGTTCAGAACGGATCCGTCTGCATTATATTAGCATATAAAAGCTAAGTGTGAAAATAGCCTCGGACGGATCCGTCCAGACTTTCAATGTAAAGTCAATGGGGGACGGATCCGCTTGAAGATTGAGCCATATTGTGGCATCTTCAAACGGATCCGTCCCCATTGACTTACATTGTAAGTCTGGACGGATCCGCACGCCTCCGCACGGCCAGGCGGACACCCGAACGCTGCAAGCAGCGTTCAGCTGTCCGCCTGGCCGTGCGGAGGCGAGCGGAGCGGAGGCTGAACGCCGCCAGACTGATGCAGTCTGAGCGGATCCGCATCCATTCAGACTGCATCAGGGCTGGACGGAAGCGTTCGGGTCCGCTTGTGAGCCCCTTCAAACGGAGCTCACGAGCGGACCGACGAACGCTAGTGTGAAAGTAGCCTTATCGAACTGGTAATGGGATCCCACCATATGAGCAGCTCACACAGCTGGCCATGCAATCAATCGATCACATGATCATGAAGAGCTGCACACATGGTGCAATCACATATGTCCAATCACTTTAAACATACATAGAGAAAATTAAAATCACATGTGCTGACCAAAAAATCTACAAAATACGTAGTTGGTTCATATATAAAAGACAATGGCAAAGCAAAGAAATATATAATGAAAATGAAACATCTAAACACAAAGGGGAGAAAAGAAGAAAATCCCCCCTAATAGTGTAGAATTAAATCATGTCTTTTATTAAGACCTTGAGGCTGTCTTGAACCCAGTTGGAAAATCCAATATGCCTCTCGATTTAAAAGTTTCCTCCTATGATCGCCCCCTCTGTTAGGAAGGAAAACTCTCTCGATTCCCTGAACCACCAGATTGGAAGTGTCACCTGCATGCAAAATTGCAAAGTGTGAGCTGATGTCTGAAATATGTTTTCGCACACAAGTTTTTATTTCATTCGTGGTACATCCAACATATTGCAACTGACAAAGTTTGCATGTTATCAAATAAACTGCAAACTTTGTGTTGCAGTTAAGATAGGACTGTATGGTAAATTTCTTATTGTTGGCAGTGGATTTAAACTTCTTTGTGGCTCTGGTATGATTGCAACAAATTAATTTTGCATGACCACATTTATAGCTGCCCTTGTTATTAAGCCAAATTGGTCTCTGCAAAACCTTTTCAGAGAACAGGCTGGGACTTAAAGGGGTATTCTCAACATCTATTTCATACTTACCTGCTCCCGGCGCGCTGTCCACTTCCTGGTTTCGGCACTCGGCAGGGGGCTGGCTTTATCTTGATTGACGTCTTGTCCCCTCCGGAGGAATCGCTGTGGCCGCGCGTGCGCAGACGACTTCTTCTCTTCTCCCAGCCAGCCGCGTGCTGCACTGAACGCGCACGCCGAGGCCGCGCATGTGCTATGGTGATTTCTTCCTGGCCAGTATAGTATACTTGCCAGGAAGAAGTCACCAGGGCGCATGCACGGCCTCGGCGTGCGCGTTCAGTACAGCGCGCGGCCGGCTGGGAGAAGAGAAGAAGTCGTCTGCGCACTCGCGACCACCGCGGTTCCTGAGAAGAGCAGTGGCCGTAACCAAGGGAGATGGAAGACAACAGTCAGGTAAGTATATGTTTATTTTCTTCTAAGGGGTGGGAATTTGGTAATTAAATATATTTAGAAAACTGATCACTGTTAAATCATTAACAGATTTAACAGTGATCATTAAGATGGGAATCCCCTTTAAGGAATTGCCCAAGGTTGGAGCCCTTCTTGCTGTACATTTCACTCCCCCTGCAACAATGTCCATCCACTGACTGTCCCATGACAATAAAGGAAGATACTTCTTAATGATCCTACATATGCGACCATACTCCAGGCTATATTGTGTTACAAAGAGAGTGAAATTACGTTTACATTTCTGGGGCAATGATTTTACTTTTGGAAACACAAGAGGAGCTCTATCCATGGCTGAAACTTCAGTGACAGAAGAGGCAACAGATTTTTGAGACTAAGCCCTACCAGTTAGCCTATCTGTGATATTCCTAGCTTCTTGTATGAAGAAATAAATATTTGAACAGTTGCGTCGAGCTCGAATGAGTTCACCTTTGGGGATACTTTGAATTGTATGGGGTGGATGACACGAATTGGCATGCAATATTATGTTACCTGCCAATTCCTTTCTGTATGTAGTGGCGATAACTTCAGATGTGGTGCAATCCCCCTCCAAACACAAATCCAAAAAGCATATGTATCTGCTATGATGTTGGAGGCTAAAGGAAATAGACTCCACACATGAATTAATGTAGTCAAGGAACAGTGGTATGGCTGCCACATCACCAGACCATACAAGAAGCAGGTCATCGATGTAGTGACCATACCACTGGACCAGACCACTGAAAGGGTGGGTGTCGATGGGGAGAAAACACCCCTCCCACCATGCCATAAAAATATTAGCTATGGAGGGAGAGAATTTGGCCCCCATCGACACCCCCGAAACTTGAAGATAGAATGTAGAATCAGACATAAAATATATACATACAGTACAGACCAAAAGTTTGGACACACCTTCTCATTCAAAGAGTTTTCTTTATTTTCATGACTATGAAAATTGTAGATTCACACTGAAGGCATCAAAACTATGAATTAACACATGTGGAAATATATACATAACAAAAAAGTGTGAAACAACTGAAAATATGTCATATTCTAGGTTTTTCAAAGTAGCCACCTTTTGCTTTGATTACTGCTTTGCACACTCTTGGCATTCTCTTGATGAGCTTCAAGAGGTAGTCACCTGAAATGGTCTTCCAACAGTCTTGAAGGAGTTCCCAGAGATGCTTAGCACTTGTTGGCCCTTTTGCCTTCACTCTGCGGTCCAGCTCACCCCAAACCATCTCGATTGGGTTCAGGTCCGGTGACTGTGGAGGCCAGGTCATCTGGCGCAGCACCCCATCACTCTCCTTCATGGTCAAATAGCCCTTACACAGCCTGGAGGTGTGTTTGGGGTAATTGTCCTGTTGAAAAATAAATGATGGTCCAACTAAACGCAAACCGGATGGAATAGCATGCCGCTGCAAGATGCTGTGGTAGCCATGCTGGTTCAGTATGCCTTCAATTTTGAATAAATCCCCAACAGTGTCACCAGCAAAGCACCCCCACACCATCACACCTCCTCACCTCCTCCTCCATGCTTTACGGTGGGAACCAGGCATGTAGAGTCCATCCGTTCACCTTTTCTGCTTCGCACAAAGACACGGTGGTTGGAACCAAAGATCTCAAATTTGGACTCATCAGACCAAAGCACAGATTTCCACTGGTCTAATGTCCATTTCTTGTGTTCTTTAGCCCAAACAAGTCTCGTCTGCTTGTTGCCTGTCCTTAGCAGTGGTTTCCTAGCAGATATTCTACCATGAAGGGCTGATTCACACAGTCTCCTCTTAACAGTTGTTCTAGAGATGTGTCTGCTGCTAGAACTCTGTGTGGCATTGACCTGGTCTCTAATCTGAGCTGCTGTTAACCTGCGATTTCTAAGGCTGGTGACTCGGATGAACTTATCCTCCGCAGCAGAGGTGACTCTTGGTCTTCCTTTCCTGGGGCAGTCCGCATGTGAGCCAGTTTCTCTGTAGCGCTTGATGGGTTTTGTGACTGCACTTGGGGACACTTTCAAAGTTTTCCCAATTTTTCGGACTGACTGACCTTCATTTCTTAAAGTAATGATGGCCACTCGTTTTTCTTTACTTAGCTGCTTTTTTCTTGCCATAATACAAATTCTAACAGTCTATTCAGTCTATTCAGTAGGACTATCAACTGTGTATCCACCTGACTTCTCCACAATGCAACTGATGGTCCCAACCCCATTTATAAGGCAAGAAATCCCACTTATTAAACCTGGCAGGGCACACCTGTGAAGTCAAAACCATTTCAGATGACTACCTCTTGAAGCTCATCAAGAGAATGCCAAGAGTGTGCAAAGCAGAAATGGTGATTTGCAATGTCCTAAAAGCTCAGAATCAGTACTGGTGCACTGATCTGGCATAAAATGGCCGCCGCCACCCACCTAACAGAATTATAAAAGTCATCTTTTTTTTGGTCAATGGGCTCAGGGCAGGGTAAAACAATTGTGCCCTGCACCCAAACAACTATTTCTCTGTAGATCGCTGAGTTAGATTCTCTCCTATTCTCTCCCTGAAATCACAAGTCCAGCAGCATCCTCTCCCTACACTTGTAACAGCAGAATGACTGGCGGCACTACGTGACTCCAGCTTATATAGAGACTGGTTCACATGCTGCTCTGGCCAATCACAGCCATGCCATTAGTAGGCATGGCTGGGATGGCTTCTAAGGTCAGACAGTTAACCGCTTGTTGATTGGCTGCTGTGCAGCCTTTGAAAAAGCACCAAGAAAGCGCCGAACACCGAACCCGAAATTTTATGAAAGAGATCATGTGCTGCCAGGCAGCAGGGGGCCAGACCCCCCTACCTCCACAGTTTTAAATTCATTGGTGGCCAGTGCGGCCCCCCATCCCTCCCTTCCCTGTATTAAATTTATTGGTGGCCAGTGCGGCCTCCCTCCCCTGTATTAAATTCATTGGTGGCCAGTGCGGCCTCCCCTCTCCCCCCCCCCCCCCAATTGGTGGCAGCGGAGAGTTCCGATCGGAGTCCCAGTTTAATCGCTGGGGCTCCGATCGGTTACCATGGCAACCAGGACGCTACTGCAGTCTTGGCTGCCATGGTTACTTAGCAATTTTAGAAACATTATACTTACCTGCGCTGTCTGTGACCGGCCGGGCGCTCCTCCTACTGGTAAGTGACAGGTCTGTTTGCATAGTCGGTCCAACATATGGAGGGTGGAATTCCAACGGGTGGAAACGTTGCATATCAGTCTATGTTGGGGGATGCCGTTCTGCCGCTGCAGCTCAAGTAGGGTGTGCTTTGTGGTGTACGAGTGGCTGAAGTACATGCAAAGTTTCCTGGCCATTTTTTAGATGTATTGCAGATGGGTGAAAGACTTCAGGAACCACTTGACAACCAGATTGAACACATGTGCCATGCACGGCACATGGCTTAGCCCTCCTTGACGCAGTGCCAACACTCTGTTCTCCTCGTTGTCGGTCACCATGGTTCCGATTTTGAGTTGCCGTGGAGAAAGCCAGGATTCAATTTATTGATGAAGGCCACAGAGCAGTTCCGCCCCTGTGTGACTCCATTCTCCCAGGCAAACCAGGTGCAGACCAGCGTGAGAGTGATGAGAGGGGTCGCACATGGCTTGCATACACTACATGCTTCCAACATAATTCTTGGATCAATACGTGAAAATAATGTATTTGCTGTAAATCATGAGAGGGGCATAGTTGGAGACATTGACTTCACAAGAGATACAGAGCAGCGGAGTCCAGCCCCCTCTATTTGCTTCCCGCTGTTTACTGCTCCTGAATTAAAATTGGGGCAACCAGCTTCAGCTTCCTCTAATGTGTATGCCTATAGAGTCCTTTTGTCATGGCTTTGCACATAGAGCAAGAATGTTACGCACAATTCTGAAGGGTCTCCTGATCTAAAGAAACTGGACTTGGACTCCAAAGCAAAGGCTCTCCTGTCATGTCTTGTGTGCTGTGGAGATCAAATGCAGACAGAGCAGATAAAAACACAAAGTCTGCTGGTGTGTTGTCATCAGCATCATCATTAAGGTTACTGCAGGACCCACGACGACGTAATTCGGTTCATACAGCCAAAGGAGGTCTACGATCACCCATCAATTTTCCCCAAAAAAGCCTGTTTCACACAAAAAATGGCACCACTACGTAAATCGGTCCATACAGCAAAAGGAAGTCTAGCATCACCCATCAATTTTCCCCCAAAAAGCCTGTTCCACATAAAAGATTTCACCACTATGTAATTAATTCGGTCCATACAGCAAAAGGAGGTCTACAATTACCCATCAATTAAAAAAAAAAAAAAAAACTCTGTTTTACATAAAAAATATCACTACTACGTAATTCAGTCCATACAGCAAAATGAGGTGTACAATCACCCATCAATTTTCCTCAAAAAAGCCTGTTCCACATAAAATATTTCACCACTACGTAATTCGGTCCATACAGCAAAAGGAAGTCTACAATGACCCATCAATTTTCCCAAAAAAAGCCTGTTCCACATAAAAAATGTCACCACTGTGTAATTAATTTGGTCCAAATAGCAAAAGGAGGTCTACAATCAACCATTAATTTTCCCCCAAAAAACATGTTTTACACAGAAAATTACACTACAACGTAATTCTGTCCATACAGCATAAGGAGGTGCATAATCACCCATCAATTTTCCCCCCAAAAACTGTTTCACACAAAAAATTTCACCACAACATAATTCAGTTGATACAGCAAAAGGAGGTGTAAAATCTCCCATCGATTTTCCCCAAAAAAGCCTGTTTGACACAAAAAAATTCACCACTATGTAACTCAGTCCATACAGCAAAAGGAGGTGTATAATCACCCATCAATTTTTCCACAAAAAGCCTGTTTCACACCAAAAAATTCACCACTGCGTAATTCGGACCATACAGCAAAATAAGGTCTACAATCACCCATCAATTTTCCCCCAAAAATCCTTTTCCACATAAAAAATTTCACCACTACGCAATTCGGTCCATACAGCAAAAGGAGGTCTACAATCACCTATCAATTTTCCCCAAAAAAGCCTGTTTTACACAAAAAAACACCACTACGCAATTCGATCCATACAGCAAAAGGAGGTGTACAATCACCAATCCATTTAGGAAAAAAAAAGCCTGTTTCACACAAAAAAAATTCACCACTATGTAATTCCGTCCATACAGCAAAAGAAGGTGTACAATCACCCATCAATTTTCCCAAAAAAATTCTGTTTCCCACAAAAGAAATTCACCACTATGTAATTCCGTCCATACAGCAAAAGAAGGTGTACAATCACCCATCAATTTTCCCCCAAAAAGCCTGTTTCACACAAAACATGTCACCACTATGTAATTCGATCCATACAGCAAAAGGAGGTGTACAATCACCCATTATTTCCCCCCCAAAAAAGCCTGTTTCACACAAAAAAAAAAATCACCATGCGTAATTCGGTCCATACAGCAAAAGGAGGTGTACAATCACCCATCAATTTTCCCGAAAAAATCCTGTTTCCCACAAAAGAAATTCACCACTATGTAATTCCGTCCATACAGCAAAAGAAGGTGTACAATCACCCATCAATTTTCCCCCAAAAAGCCTGTTTCACACAAAAAAAATCACCACTATGTAATTCGCTCCGTACAGCAAAAGGAGGTGTATAATCATCCCTCAAATTTTCCCACAAAAAGCTTGTTTCACACAAAAAATTTCACCACTACGTAATTTGGTCCATACAGCAAAAGGAGGTCTACAATCACTTATCAATTTTCCCGAAAAAAGCCTGTTTCACGCAAAAAAATTCACCACTACGTAATTCGGTCCATACAGCAAAAGGAGGTGTATAATAACCCATACATTTTTCCACAAAAAGCCTGTTTCACAAAAAATTCACCACTACGTAATTCGGTCCATACAACAAAAGGAGGTGTACAATCACCCATAAATTTTCCCCAAAAAAGCCTGTTTCACACAAAAAAATCACCACTATGTAATTTGGTCCGTACAGCAAAAGGAGGTGTATAAACATCCCTCAAATTCTCCCACAAAAAGCTTGTTTCACACAAAAAATTTCACCACTACGTAATTTGGTCCATACAGCAAAAAGAGGTCTACAATCACCCATCAATTTAAAAAAAAAAGCCTGTTCCACATAAAAAATTTCACCACTACGTAATTTGGTCCATACAGCAAAAGGTGGTGTACAATCACCCATCAATTTTCCCCAAAAAAGCCTGTTTCACACAAAAAAATTCACCACTACATTATTCGGTCTATACAGCAAAAGAAGGTGTACAATCACTTATCAATTTTCCCGCAAAAAGCCTGTTTCACGCAAAAAAAAATTCACCACTATGTAATTCGGTCCACACAGCAAACGGAAGTGTATAATAACCCATACATTTTTCCACTTTAAGCCTGTTTCACAAAAGATTTCACCACTATGTAATTCGGTCCATACAGCAAAAGGAGGTCTACAATCACACATCAATTTTCCCCCAATAAGCCTGTTCCACATAAAAAAATTCACCACTACGTAATTCGGTCCATACAGCCAAAAGGGCTTTACCACATATAACTACACCGCTGAACGGCAATTAGGCCCTAATTTTTTTCCACTTTTCCACTACACAAGGCTTTTCAACATATAAGTGCAACGCTGAATGGCGAAAATATCTTTCTTTTGCCACTAATACAGGGCAGACAGCGCTTTAGAATATATAACTGCACCGTTAAACGGCAATTTGGCTTTAACTTTTCTCCACTTTTACACTACACAAAAGGCTTTTCAACATATAAATTAGAGGTGGGACGAATCCAATTTTTTTCGAATCCGAATCCAAAAAGGTTCTTAAATCTATAGAATCTTTCGAATCTCGAATCCTACGAATCCTGTACATAAGAATTGTGTGAACGGTGTAAGAAACAAAGTGATCCAAACACTTATGGGGGGGGGATCTGTGGATGACACTGCTATGGGTGGGATCTGTGGATGGCACTGTTATGGGGGGGGGACCTGTGGATGGCACTGTTATGCGGGGGATCTGTAGATGGCACTGTTATGGGGGGGATCTGTGGATGGCACTGTTATGGGGGATCTATGGATTGCACTGTTATGGGGGATCTTTGGATGACACTGTTATGGGGGATCTGTGGATGGCACTGTTATGGGGATCTCTGGATGGCACTGTTATGGGGATCTCTGGATGGCACTGTGATGGGGGGAATCTGTGGATGACACATATATAGAATCTTATGCTATGTGCCAACCACAGATCCCCCCCATAACAGTGTCCCTGCAGTGTGAATGGCCCCCAATACAGGGTCTGGGTCTGGTATCTGGATTAGGAATGATAGTGGGGACCGGTGCAGTCCCTGTATTCTAATGCACGGGCCCCGCTCACTGTAGTATAATCTTATCTAACCTGCATTGTTAAGATATAATAATCATTCATGTAATCCATCTGTATTACTTACAACATTAAGGCTGGGTTTACACCTGAGCGTTTTACAGCGCGTTCCTACGCGCTGTAAAACGCTCAACAAGGAGAAACCAATGCTTCCTTATCGGCATGGTTCTCACCTGGGCGTTTTACAGCGCATACGATCGTGCTGTAAAACGCCCGACGCCCCAAGAAGTACATGAGATTCTTTGGGGCGTCTTGTCGCGCGTTCCCGTACATAGGCTTTCGGGAACGCGCGACAATGGGCGTTCGCTTGTCTCTGTATGCGCGATACAGAGCGCTCCATCGCGAACGCTCAGGTGTGAACCCAGCGTAAGTTCCGTAGCAGAGAGGAGGGAGGAGGCAGGCCAGGAGGACAGGCGGGCAGCGCGTCACTCACTACGTCACGCTACGGAACTTAATGTTGTAAGCAATACAGATTGATTACACATAATTATTATATCTTAACAATGCAGGTTAGATAAGAGTATACTACAGTGAGGGGGGCCCGTGCATTAGAATACAAATACTGCACCCGTCCCCGCTGTCATTCCTAATCCAGATGCCGGCTCCCAGCCCCTCCTCCCTCTGTTGATACACCCGCCTACCGTGCTGTGGGGCATGGCGGTGGCCGTGTATCATTGTGGGATTCGTCGGATTCGAGTTTTACTAAATAGGTCGGTATTCGAGTCCACGAATCCCACAAATCCAACAAGATTCAGGGGATTTGTGGATTCGAGGGATTCATCATCCCACCGCTAATATAAATGCAATGCTGAACGGCGAATATATTTTCCTTTTGCCACTAATAAACAGCAAACAGGGCTTTAGAATATATAACTGCACTGCACAAGGACAAATATATATTTCTTTTGCCACTAATATACAGACAAAAATAAGAGTCCTATATAGGGAATAGTCGTTAAATAAGGATTTTAACAAGTCCAAAAAAATTGTGTTTTGGGGATGACAGAAGCCCTTTAAAAAGATAATACTTCTTAGTAGTAAGAGGGGATATGTTTCGTCAAAGTGACAGGTACCACGCCCCCTTTTATATTGCTTGATATAAATTTTATATAAAATTGATATCGCTTGATATAAATTTTATATCGCATGATATTAGGTTTATATCTCTTGATATTAATTTTATATCACATGATATTAGGTTTATATAGCTTGATACTAGTTTATATTGGCACTTCTCAGATGCCTGCTAAACTGCAGATCACAAATGCCTGTAAAACATATTGCTAAAATAAAGTTTCCCAGACCTGTCGCAGGATGTATTCGTGTAAACAAGCCTTTTCTAATGCACTGGTCGTGACCTCTGTCAGGTACATCAAAAGCACAGCTTTTAGGACAGGCCACAGGATGTATTCTTGTAATCGATACGGGTCTAAATGACTTTTCTACAGACATGCTCATTAAAACATCTGGACATTTCCATATCTTTCTATCTACCTATCTATAGTCTAGCTGTCCATCTATCTGTTTTCTATCTATCTACTTATCTATAGTCTATTTTTCCATCTCTCTATCTATCTATTATCTATCCTTCTATCTATCTAGCAATTATCTATAGTTCTATCTACCTATCTATAGTCTATCTGTACATCTATCTGTTATCTGTCTATCTTTCCATTTATCTATCTATTGATGTATCTATACATCCATATACCCCATCTATCGAAATTCTATCAATTATCTATCTATCTATCTAGCCATCTACCTGTTTTCTATCTATCAATTTATCTACCTATCTATCCTTCTATCTAACAATTATCTATCTTTCTATCTACCTATCTATAGTCTATCTTTCCATCTATCTGTTATCCATCTATCCATTTATCTATCTATCAATCCATTTTTATCCAGACAACTGTCGATCTATCTATCTATCTTTTATCTATCTATTTATCTATCCAACTATCTATCTATCCGTCTATCTTTCTATCTACCTATCTATAGGCTATCTAGCCATCTACCTGTTTTCTATCTATACATTTATCTATCAATCCATTTTTATCCAGACAACTGTCTATCTATCTATCTATCTATCTATCTATTTATCTATCTAAATTCTATCAATTTATCTATCTATTTATCTATCTATATTTCAATCTATCTATTCTGTCTATCTACAGACATGTCAGGACATGTCCTAATATAAAGTCTTTACATATATCTATCCATCTATCTGTTATCTATCCATGTAGCTAAACAACCATATACCCATCTATATAAATTCTAGCTATCAATTTATCTACCTATCTATCCTTCTATCTATCTATTATATTTCTATCTATTATCTATCTATCTTTCTATCTATCTATAGGCTATCTTTCCATCTATCTGTTATCTGTCTATCTTTCCATTTATCTATCTATCTATGTATCCATACAGCCATATACCCCATCTATCTAAAGTCTATCTATCAATGTATATACCTAGCTATCCTTCTATCTATCAATTATCTATCTATCTACCTACCTATTTATAGTCTCTGTCCATCTATCTGTTATCTATCTATCTATCTATCTATCTATCCATTTATCCATCTATCAATCCCTTTTATCCAGACAACTGTCTATCCATTTATCTATCTATCCCTTTTATCCAGACAACTGTCTATCTATCTATCTAGCCAGCTATCTGTTATCTATCCATTTATCTATCCAGCTATCTGTTATCTCTCTATGTATATATACATCCATATACCCCATCTATCTAAATTCTATCTATCCTTCTATCTAGCTAACAAATTTATCTTTCTATCTATATATCAACTATCTATCTTTCTATCTACCTATCTATAGTCTATCTATCCATCTACCTGTTTTCTAGTTATCAATTATCTATCTATCTTTCTATCTACTTATCTTTAGTCTATCTTCCCAGCTATCTATATTTATAGTGCTTGATATTAAAATGTATATTGCTTGATATTAAATTTATAATGGTTGCTATTACAATTTTATATTGCTTGATACTAACTTTTACATTGCTTGATATTAAATGTATATACTGTTGTGCACTGTCACAGATGTCCTAAGACATATCCTACACAACCAACCCCAAAACTATGTGTCAATACGCACCTTAGAATTTCTCTGTGCCAAGTATCCCCACCACTCTGTTGCAATATACACTGCAATGTTGCAAAGTTGTATTTATTTAAAATATTTACACAATACAAAATTTCAAAAATGTACAATATGCTGTAAAAATGTCAAAATGGTCAATTTATCCGTATATCTAGCTATCCCAATCTAACGTCTCAATAGATAAATATTTTATCTATCTATCTACCTAGCAATCTATATAACAATTTATCAATTTATCTATCTTTCTTCTATCTATCTATCTATTTCTAACCATCTAGCTACTATAACATGGATATCTATCAAACATCTATCTATTTACATTTCTATCTATCAAACACCTATTTATCTATCTATCTAACTGGCTGTCTTTATATCTTTCTTTCTATCTATTATCTATCTTTCTATCTATCTATTATCTATCTTTCTATCTATCTAACAAATGTATCTTTCTATTTATCTAAATGGCTGTCTTTCTATCTATTTTGCCTATCAATCTACCCATTTATCTAACAATGTATCCATTTATCTATCTTTCTAAATATTTCTAACCAGCTAGCTACTATAACATGGCTATCTATCAAACACTTATTTACCTTTCTATCAAACATCTATTTATCTTTCTACCTATCTAACTGTCTGTCTTTCTATCTATTATCTATCTTTTTATCTATTATCTATATGTCTTTCTATCTATTTAGCTATCTATTTATCGAGCTTCTAATATCTATCTAACTTCCAATCTTTCTATCTATTTTCCTATCAATCTATCCATTTAGCTAACAATTTATCCATTGATCTGTCTTTCTATCTATCTTTCTATCAATTTTTCTATCTATCCAGCTATCTAACAATTTGTCCATTTATCTATTTATGATCAATTTATCCGCATATCTGGGCCAATATAGACAGACAAACCCCACCACTCTGTCAATACACACAGCAATGTTGCAAAGTTGTATTCATTTGAAATGTTTAGACAATTCAAAATTTCAAAGTATCTAGCTATCTACCTATTTGCCTATTTATGTAACAATTTATCTAGACATCTTTCTATCTATCAATTTATCTATGAACAATCTAACTACCTATCTATCTATTTTATCTATCCATTCTATCTATCTGTCTTTCTATCTATATTTCTATCTATTATCTATCTTTCCATTATCTTTCTATCTATAACATATCTATTTATCTATCAATTTATCAATCAACAACCTATATATATATATATATATATACAACTATTTATCTAGCTTCCAAAGGCTATCAATTTATCTATCTATCTATTTAGGCCTATATCTATGTATACGTATATATATTTATAAAGCTTCTAATATCTAAGTTTATCTATTTATCTATGTATGCGCATATCTATTTATGAAGATTTTAATATCTTTCTAACGACATATCTTTCCTTCTAGCAATCTATCTATAACACGGCTATCTATCAAACATCTATTTATCCTTTTAAATATCAAACATCTATTTATCTTTCTAGATAACTGTCTATCTTGCCACTATCTTTCTATTTATCACATATCTATTTATCTAACAATTTATCTATCAACAATCTATCTAAATATCTGCCATTTTATTTATCTAGCTTCTAATATCTATCTAACAGCCTATCTTTCTATCAATCTATCTATATATCGACCTATTTATTTCAGCTGTCTTTCTATCTATCTTTCTATTATCTATCTTTCCATTATCTTTCTATCACATATCTATTTATCTATATATCAATTTATCTATCCATTTGTCTTTATAGCTATCTTGCTATCAAGCTGTTTATTTATCTACCTACCTTTCCACTTTCTAGCTATCCAGATGTTTCATCAAAGTGACAGGTACCACGACCCCTTTTATACAGCTACCCCCGCCCCTTTTATATCGCATGATATTAAGTTTATATTGCGTGATATTAGGTTTATATTGCTTGATATTATATTTATAGTGATTGCTATTAAATTTTTAGTGCTTGATATTAAAATTTATATTGTTTGATATTAAATTTATAGTGCTAGCTATTAAAATGTATATTGTTTGCTATTAAAATGTATAGTGTTTGATATTAAAATTTATAGTGTCTGATATTAATTTAATAAAATAGTATTAAAAATTAAACGATAACAAATATAATTCGGTTAAAAAGCTTTATTCATTTTCGCATCCGCCGAGTACGCCAAATCAGAGTTGGATATCTTTCAAATACCGCCTACACAAACAAGCATTGAAAAATCGCTTTATGTAGAGGTGCAGCCAATCGCAGCAATCACTGACAATGCCCCTTTGGAATTCTACATCACGGGCAGCGGTGAATATTATTATGACCTTAATAACACATTGTTACACGTCGTTTGCAAAATTGTTAGTCCTCATAACACACCCATACCAGAAGGATCCCGCGTTGCACTTATTAACTACCCTATAGCGCGTCTTTTTAATCAACTGAATATAACGCTCGGCGACATGTTGATTTCAAGAAGCGACAACCTTTATACGTATAGAGCGTATATAGAGTCCCTAACAAATTATAATTCACAAACTTTAGCGTCCCAATTTACAGCCGGTTTATTCTATAAAGACACAGTGGGACATCATGATGACATGGTTCTTGACGGGCGTAATGACGGCTTCAGCAAGAGAGCAAAGTATTCAGCCCGATCTAGAAGTGAGGAATTAATGGGCCCCATTTACGCCGATATATTTAATCAACCGAAGTTAATACTGAACGGTTTAGATCTAAAGATAAATTTGACCAGAAACAAAGACACTTTCTGCCTTATGTCGGCCGAGGCGTCCCATTTTTAAGTCCAAATACAGCACGCTTCCCTGTTTGTCAAAACAGTACAAGTATCGCCCGCTGTAAGAATCGGTCACAGTCACGCTCTGTTAACAGCTAACGCAAAGTACTCGATAGATCGGGCATCGCCTAAATTGTATAGCGTACCCGCCGGTACTTGCATATGTAACCACGAGAATCTTTTCCTCTGAAACCTACCAAAAACAGTAATACTAGCGTTTGTGGATAACGAATCATTTTCCGGGAGTTACCAAAGAAATCCTTTGTGCTTCAACCACTATAATATGAATTATGCAGCCTTATATTTGGATGGTCAACAGATACCGGCAAAACCTTTTCAACCTAACTTCCAAGACGAATCAGCTGTTCATGAATATATGTCCCTAGTGCATATTTCGGGGAAACACAAGGCCGACAACGCTTTATCCGTCGATCGGCACGAGTTTTTGAACGGTTACACTTTGTTCGCTTTTGATTTATCGCCGGATCAAGAGCCCGGCGGTCATTTCTCTCTAGCAAAAACTGGCAATCTGCGAACTGAAATTAGATTTGCCGAACCGATTGCTAACACAATTAATATGATTGTATATTCAGTTCATGAAAATATTATTGAAATAAATAATCGGCGGGAGGTATATGATTTTCAATAAACATGAATAATTATGAAATTTCCTGTGTTATTAAAGCTGATATTAACGCCAGGCGCATATTTAAAGGTGTATTCCCGTGTGATTTATTACCGAGGGGTAAAATAATCGACAGGCCCGCGGCATACATTGTAAATACGGATAATTCGTATCAGCGGGGGAAGCATTGGATTTTAATTATATTATACCAGAATAATATATCAATTTTTTTTTTATAGTTATGGTTTATCCCCCGCAAATGAAATATTTCCTGGTGACTTTATGCAGATTTTATATAAAAATTCTAAGACTATAAGATATCAAAACAGACAAATACAAGACGCCGTTAGTACCGTCTGCGGCCATTACTGTATCTATATCTTACAATGTCTCACTAAAGGAATATCTTTTGAAAATGTTTTAAAAATGTTCACTAACGATTTTAGAAAAAATTACCGTATTGTGCGATCATGTATACGATGATGTAATTACAATCAAACGTGTCTGTCCCTATGGGAATGTTGCAAATAAGGAAAATGAATAAAGCTTTTAAACCGAATTATATTTGTCATTGTTTTATTTTTAATACTATTACATTAAATTAATATCAGGCACTATGAATTTTAATATCAAACACTATAAATTTAATATCAAGCACTATAAATTTAATATCAAGCACTATAAATTTTAATAGCTAGCACTACAAATTTAATATCAAACAATATAAATATTAATATCAAGCACTATAAATTTTAATAGCAAACAATATAAATTTTAATAGCTAGCACTATAAATTTAATGTAATAGTATTAAAAATAAAACGCGGGATCCTTCTGGTATGGGTGTGTTATTAGGACTAACGATTTTGCAAACGACGTGTAACAATGTGTTATTAAGGTCGTAATAATATTCACCGCTGCCCGTGATGTAGAATTCCAAAGGGGCATTGTCAGTGATTGCTGCGATTGGCTGCACCTCTACATAAAGCGATTTTTCAATGCTTGTTTGTGTAGGCGGTATTTGAAAGATATCCAACTCTGATTTGGCGTACTCGGCGGATGCGAAAATTAATAAAGCTTTTTAACCGAATTATATTTGTCATCGTTTAATTTTTAATGCTATTTTATTAAATTAATATCAGACACTATAAATTTTTATATCAAACACTATACATTTAATATCAAGCACTATACATTTTAATAGCAAACAATATACATTTTAATAGCTAGCACTATAAATTTAATATCAAACAATATACATTTTAATATCAAGCACTATAAATTTAATATCAATCACTATAAATTTAATATCAAGCGATATAAACTTAATATCACGCGATATAAACTTAATATCATGCAATATAAAAGGGGCGGGGGTATCTGTATAAAAGGGGTCGTGGTACCTGTCACTTTGACGAAACATCTGGATAGCTAGAAAGTGGAAAGGTAGGTAGATAAATAAACAGCCTTATAGCAAGATAGCTATAAAGACAAATGGATAGATAAATTGATATATAGATAAATAGATATGTGATAGAAAGATAATGGAAAGATAGATAATAGAAAGATAGATAGAAAGACAGCTGAAATAAATAGGTCGATATATAGATAGATTGATAGAAAGATAGATAGAAAGATAGGCTGTTAGATAGATATTAGAAGCTAGATAAATAAAATGGCAGATATTTAGATAGATTGTTGATAGATAAATTGTTAGATAAATATATATGTGATAGATAGAAAGATAGTGGCAAGATAGACAGTTAGCTAGAAAGATAAATAGATGTTTGATAGATAAAAGGATAAATAGATGTTTGATAGATAGCCGTGTTATAGATAGATCGCTAGATAGACAGATATGTTGTTAGAAAGATATTAAAAGCTTCATAAATATATATGCGTATACATAGATAAATAGATAAACTTAGATATTAGAAGCTTTATAAATAGATATACGTATACATAGATATCGGCCTAAATAGATAGATAGATAAATTGATAGCCTTTGGAAGCTAGATAAATAGTTGTGTATATATATATATATATATATATATATGTGTTGTTGATTGATAAATTGATAGATAGATAAATAGATATGTTATAGATAGAAAGATAATGGAAAGATAGATAATAGATATAAAGATAGATATAAAGACAGATAGATAGAATGGATAGATAAAATAGATAGATAGGTAGATAGTTAGATTGTTCATAGATAAATTGATAGATAGATAGATAGATAGATAGATGTCTAGATAAATTGTTAGATAAATAGGCAAATAGGTAGATAGCTAGATACTTTGAATTTTTGAATTGTGTAAACATTTCAAATGAATTTAACTTTGCAACATTGCTGTGTGTATTGACAGAGTGGTGGGGTTTGTCTGTCTATATTGGCCCAGATATGCGGATAAATTGATCATAGATAGATAAATGGACAAATTGTTAGATAGCTGGATAGATAGAAAAATTGATAGAAAGACAGATCAATGGATAAATTGTTAGCTAAATGGATAGATTGATAGGAAAATAGAAAGATTGGAAGTTAGATAGATATTAGAAGCTAGATAAATAGATAGCTAAATAGATAGAAAGACATATAGATAATAGATAAAAAGATAGATAATAGATAGAAAGACAAACAGATAGGTAGAAAGATAAATAGATGTTTGATAGAAAGGTAAATAAATGTTTGATAGATAGCCATGTTATAGTAAATAGCTGGTTAGAAATAGATAGAAAGATAGATAGATAAATGGATAAATTGTTAGATAAATGGGTAGATTGATAGGCAAATTAGATAGAAAGACAGCCATTTAGATAGATAGATAAATAGGTGTTTGATAGATAGAAATGTAAATAGAAAGATGTTTGATAGATATCCATGTTATAGTAGCTAGATGGTTAGAAATAGATAGAAAGATAGATAAATTGATAAATTGTTATATAGATTGCTAGGTAGATAGATAGATAAAATATTTATCTATTGAGACGTTTGATTGGGATAGCTAGATATACGGATAAATCGACCATTTTGACATTTTTACAGCATATTGTACAACATTTTTGAAATTTTGTATTGTGTAAACATTTTAAATGAATACAACTTTGAAACATTGCAGTGTATATTGCCACAGAGTGGTGGGGATACTTGGCACAGAGAAATTCTAAGGTGCGTATTGACACATAGTTTTGGGGTTGGTTGTGTAGGATATGTCTTAGGACATCTGTGACAGTGCACAACAGTATATACATTTAATATCAAGCAATGTAAAAGTTAATATCAAGCAATATAAAATTGTAATAGCAACCACTATAAATTTAATATCAAGCAATATACATTTTAATATCAAGCACTATAAATATAGATAGCTGGGAAGATAGACTAAAGATAAGTAGATAGAAAGATTGATAGATAATTGATAACTAGAAAACAGGTAGATGGATAGATAGACTATAGATAGGTAGATTGAAAGATAGATAGTTGATATATAGATAGAAAGATAAATTTGTTAGATAGATAGAAGGATAGATATAATTTAGATAGATGGGGTATATGGATGTATATATACATAGAGAGATAACAGATAGCTGGATAGATAAATGGATAGATAAAAGATAGCTGGCTAGATAGATAGATAGATAGATAGATAGACAGTTGTCTGGATAAAAGGGATTGATAGATAGATAAATGGATAGACAGTTGTCTGGATAAAAGGGATTGATAGATAGATAAATGGATAGATAGATAGATAGATAGATAGATAGATTACAGATAGATGGACAGATAGACTATAAATATGTAGATAGATAGATAATTGATAGATAGAAGGATAGCTAGGTATATACATTGATAGATAGACTTTAGATAGATGGGGTATATGGCTGTATAGATACATAGATAGATAGATAGATAGATAGATAGATAAATGGAAAGATAGACAGATAACAGATAGATGGAAAGATAGCCTATAGATAGATAGATAATAGATAGAAAGATAATAGATAGATAGAAGGATAGATAGGTAGATAAATTGATAGCTAGAATTTAGATAGATGAGTATATGGTTGTTTAGCTACATAGATAGATAACAGATAGATGGATAGATATGTAAAGACTTTATATTAGGACATGTCCTGACATGTCTGTAGATAGACAGAATAGATAGATAGATAGATAGATAGATAGATAGGTAATTGATACATAGATATATAGCTAGAAATATAGATAGATAAATAGATAGATAAATTTATAGAATTTAGATAGATAGACAGTTGTCTGGATAAAAATGGATTAATAGATAGATAAATGGATAGATAGAAAACAGGTAGATGGCTAGATAGCCTATAGATAGGTAGATAGAAAGATAGACGCATAGATAGATAGATAGTTGGATAGATAAATGGATAGATAAAAGATAGATAGATGGATAGATAGATAGACAGTTGTCTGGATAAAAATGGATTGATAGATAGATAAATGGATAGATGGATAACAGATAGATGGAAAGATAGACTATAGATAGGTAGATAGAAAGATAGATAATTGTTAGATAGAAGGATAGATAGGTAGATAAATTGATAGATAGAAAACAGGTAGATGGCTAGATAGATAGATAATTGATAGAATTTAGATAGATGGGGTATATGGATGTATAGATACATAGATAGATAGATAGATAGATAGATAGATAGATAGATAAATGGAAAGATAGACAGATAACAGATAGATGTACAGATAGACTATAGATAGGTAGATAGAACTATAGATAATTGCTAGATAGATAGATAGAAGGATAGATAATAGATAGATAGATAGATAGATAGATAGAGAGATGGAAAAATAGACTATAGATAAGTAGATAGATAGAAAACAGATAGATGGACAGCTAGACTATAGATAGGTAGATAGAAAGATATGGAAATGTCCAGATGTTTTAATGAGCATGTCTGTAGAAAAGTCATTTAGACCCGTATCGATTACAAGAATACATCCTGTGGCCTGTCCTAAAAGCTGTGCTTTTGATGTACCTGACAGAGGTCATGATCATGACCAGTGCATTAGAAAAGGCTTGTTTACACGAATACATCCTGTGACAGGTCTGGGAAACTTGATTTTAGAAATATGTTTTACAGACATTTGTGATCTGCAGTTTAGCAGGCATCTGAGAAGTGCCAATATAAACTAGTATCAAGCTATATAAACCTAATATCATGCGATATAAATTTACCGTAATATCAAGCAATATAAACCTAATATCATGCAATATAAAATGTATATCAAGCAATATAAATTTTATATAAAATGTATATCAAGCAATATAAAAGGGGTGTGCAAAAGGGGGCGTGGTACCTGTCACTTTGACGAAACATATCCCCTCTTACTACTCTTCTTTATTCTTACAATTACCTTCTCCCAAAACTCTTGGATATTTATACACTGTTTGCTGGAATGACAGAGCTGTATTATGGCAATTTGGGTCCCAAGTCAGTGCAGCAAGATCTAATAGGATTGTTCCTATTAGTCAGGCTGTAACCTCCTCTACTGAACCCTGTTCTACATAAATGCTGTGGAATGATTCCTCCCTATCCTTTCCCTGCACATATAAGGAACTTATAAGGATACTTTCAAACTTGTGGCAGAGGATTCCAGCAGGCAGTTCCATCTGACGAATGCATTGAAATGCCAGATCCGTCTCTCCGGTGTCATCTGGAAAAACGGATCCGGTATTCATTTATTTATTTTTTGCATTTTTAAAGGTCTACGATCCGGATTCGTTTTCCCAGAAGACTTAATGCCAGTTCTGGCACTAATACACTTCAATGTAAATTAATGCTGGATCCGGCATTCCGGCAAGTGATCAGTATTTTTGGCTGGAGAGAAAACTGCAGCATGCTGCGGTATTTTCTCCATCCAAAAAAACGTAAGAGGGACTGTAATG
Source organism: Bufo gargarizans (assembly GCF_014858855.1). Lineage (NCBI taxonomy): Eukaryota > Metazoa > Chordata > Amphibia > Anura > Bufonidae > Bufo > Bufo gargarizans. Next base: position 53,889,003 of record NC_058081.1, on the reverse strand, counting down.
ATGCATCCTGAAGGGAATGTTCTCCATTCAGAATGCATTAGGATAAAATGATCAATCTGTAAAGAAAAAGTGTTAAGCAATGGTTAATAGCATTGCTGTATTTGTGCTGGGGGAGGCAGGGCCACACAGGGTAAAAAGGCAGCAGCCGTTACCTGCTGCACAATCGCCGGCAGTTTTGGGGGTCAGGAGGCAGTCAGCACTTCCGGGTCATTCGTTCCACAGGTCGGGCAGCGCGAGGGCTGATCGCATTATCGCGACTTGAAAGTAAGACGGGGGCTGTGGCACAAGACCCACCGGGGTCTGAGCAGTTGCGGGGCGCCAAACGAGGGGTGGGTAAGCCAGCAGGCGCGGCTCCGGTCCGATCACGGGCGGCGGTGGTTGAGGAGTCCAACCTCTTGCAACCCCCCGGCCGTACTGCTCATGCTGGCTGGACTCGCGCCGCACAGCGCCACCTGGTGGACACTGGCGGCATCAGTCTGGGGTTCAGCGGCAGGGAAGGGATAAGCTTTCCTGCGGCAGATTATACATATGTGGACATAGCAGACGCATGATATTGATCTCAATGCTAGGAAATTGTTATGCACCACTGTCTGCCAAAACTGTCACTCACACTCACCAAGAACCCTCCGGGTCTAGGTGCCATTACTGTGTTACTGGCCAGGCAGGCTGGGGACCGGACAGGGTACGTGGGCTTCACACTCAAGGGGCTGGAGGGCACCCCTGCCCTCCGACTACCGGTTCTGTGCTGTGGGGTGCGGATGCAATCTGCTGGTATCGTGCAGGGCAACCGGTGGTTGCCACAGGGGGCTGTCATCCACCCCGACGTGGCGTAAGTTGCCACAACAGAAAAAAAATAAAAAATAAAAATAAAATGTAAACATTTTTAATGTTTCCGCAGTTCATGTCACGTTCCGTTGCACCATAGGCAAATACACAGGCAGATAAGGTACGTATCATTGCCGTACTTAGCCCTACAAGCAGTCAGACATCCATTACGTTGAGGCCAGCGGTGAAAGGGTGCCCACTAACTATCCCGCAAAAAAAAAAAAAAAAAAAAAAAAAAGGCTGTCATGACCTCAGACTAACATAAGTCCTGTCACGACTACGGGCATTCCAAACGCGTCTGTCACGTCCACAGACTTGGCATACAATCCTGTCACGACTACAGGCATTCGATAAACTACAGGCATTCGATAAATAGAAAATAAATAATAACCCTGTCACGACTACAGGCAGTTATTGTTCAAGCGTCTGTCACGTCCACAGACTCGGCATAAAGTCCTGTCACGACTACAGGCAGTCTTGGTAAATACGTCTGTCACATCTACAGGCCGGCTTAAAGTCCTGTCACGACTACAGGCACACCACCTGCTCGTTAACACGTCCACACATTAGCACGAAGTCCTGTCACGACTACAGGTGCACGAACCTGGACGTCCACTCAGTCATGGTCACATCACAGGTGCCGCCTGTTCAACCCTGTCACGACTACAGACACAGACCAGGGCCTGTCACGTCATCAGGCTTCACAGGCACGGGAGCCCACATGGGCACAATCACGCACGCAGCAGGTGGCACGGTACGTCCGCCACTGCAATTGTGGGGCGGACAGGACCCACTGGTGGTCACGGCAGTCGGGCACATGGGCACGAGGTCGCGGTTCATAGTTCGGGCGAGGGGGGTACTAATGGCTCTCAATTACTGACCAGTAGGAAGATGTCGCAAGAGTTCACGCCAGGAGGCTCTTCCGCGTCGCGGGACAGTGGGGACACCCAGTCTGAACGAAGCGCGGGGCCTTCCTTACGTTCCTGGACCATCCCAAAGTTGTCCGCTCGAGCTGCGCCGGAGGGGCATCTCCTTTCCAGCCTCTGCGAGAAAAGCGGAATTATATCGTCTTCTGATGTCAGACGCACCACCCGTGAGCCAAGATGAGGTATCCATGGGAACCATTCAGACGTCACTCACCCAGCTACACGCCGTGATCAACAGCATGGCATCATCCATGACAGACTTACAGGCCAGAATGGAATCAGTGGAGGCCAGGTCTGCTACGGCATCATTGGCGGCACCAACACCAGCGGTAGCTGCGGCAGGGCAGTCCAGTGCTTCTGGTGGGTCATCCCAGATTCCCACGATCGCCCCGTCTCATTTCATTCCAGGCTAATATCAGGCAGGACATATTGGAGGGTAGGGACGTCAACCTGGCATCCCTGCTCATTGCTACACATGAGGCCCCGGACAATAAAACCATTGCATGTGGGGAGGTTTCTGTCATCCTGAAGTCTAAGGATGCCAGGCTGAACAGGAAATTGAACATCACTGAATTTGTGCTAGCATTTAGCTTATACCGGGACGTCATTTGCACAGCCAACCCGCATAGGAGGGCTGAGCTAGATTTGTACATGTACAAAGTAGTGGAATTAAGTATGGATAAAATAGGATATAAGTATGGTGGCGCAGCATTCTTTGACTACCACCGGTCATTCTCAGCCATAGCAGCAGCCACCCTGACGCAGTGCCAACACATCCTGGATTGGTCTAACATAGACTCCGAATTATTCTGTCGCCATTTTGCAGGGCTGAAAGCCCCGACTTGCACCGTCTGCAATTCATACTCCCACACGGCGGGCTGGTGTTCCAATACGGGCCACGTAGCAGAATCAGCGCAGCTTTTTTCAGCCCCAGGTCCATCGAATATCAAATCTTCATCCGGGGTCGATAAATTAGGACGTCCCATAAAATACCTTGGGAGAAGCCAGATATGTAACAATTACAATTACGCTATCTGTTCATTACAATCAGTGCAGGTTGCTACACCTGTGTGCGATCTGTTTCAGAGCCCATCCACGCGTAGCATGTCCTCAGAAAAAATCAAGGCCCGGCGTGACTAAGCGTGGTTGATGTGGAGCTGCTTGCCCTGTTCTTGGCTGCGCATCCACAACCGGACTGGGTGCAGTTTGTCATCCACGGCTTGATCCATGGCTACCACACTGGTCTTCTTGCTCTCCCACAGACCATATTCGAATGCAAGAATTTGCAGTCAGCAGCCAGAGACCCAGAGGCGGTAACTCAGTTAATCAACACCGAACTAGACCGGGGGTATTTTATAGGGCCTTTCAGCCAACCTCCCTTCGCGTGCTGGAGGGTCAATCCAGTATTTATTGTGACCGGGAAGTTCAACAATAAAAAACGCCTAATCTATGACTTGTCCGCCCCACATTCATTACACATACCGAGCTTGAACTCATTAATTTCATCCGAGGAATTCTCCATGAGATACGTGTCAATAGACGAGGCCATTCAGGTCATAATTAAATTGGGGAAGGGCACTTGGCTGTCAAAGGCAGACATCACTGATGCCTTCAAGTTACTGCCCATCCATCCAGAGTTATGGCAGTGGCACGGCATGAAATGGCAGGGTGCCTATTATTTCGCCAGCAAACCTACCTTCGGGTTAAAGTCCAGTCCCTGGTAATTCGACCAGCTGGCCAGCGTGCTGTATTGGGTATTGTCCAATACCTTCAGGGTAAACCATGTTATCCACTACCTGGATGACTTTCTCCTGGTAGAATCCCCAGATCAAGAACCTCAAGATCTACAGGTCCTGCGCACAGCTTTTGCAGACCTAAAAATTCCATTGGCCCCACACAAGAAGGAGGGTCCTAGCACAGAGATCACCTTTTTAGGGATTCGCTCGAACACAGTGGATATGAAGGCCAGTCTTCCTCAGGATAAGTTGGCCAGAATCAAGATGGTCGTTCACAGACTAGCTCAAGTGAGGGTAACAACCAGGGCAGATCTTCAGTCACTCCTTGGCATGTTGAATTTTGCCATGTGAATCATGCCGCAGGGCAGGTCCTTCATTTCAAGGCTTCTGGTACTCCTCCCACAAGCACCCTGCCAGGACAGCCCAGTCCAGCTGGACCAGAACGCCATCTCTGATTTACTGATGTGGGACAACTTCCTCTCCCAGTGGAATGGGGTCTCCCTGTTCATTCCAGTAGCATCCAGTAGTTCCCCAGTGGTCCACACAGATGCCTCTCCCACTGCCGGCTTTGCAGCCATACATGGCACCCATTGTTTGCTCAACCATGGCCAGTAGACATCACCAGCATAACAGGGTTTTCAAGGAGTTCCTCACTCTTTGAAATCTATCCCAGAGTAGCAGCAGCAGTCACATGGGGGGCACAGTGGAGAAACCAGACAGTCCTGTTTCTGACCGACAATGAGGCTCTCTGACATCCTGATGAAGGGGAGGTCAGCTTCCAGGCACATTATGGCGTTTGTGCGGAAGCTCGTGTGGCTGTCACTGCAAAATAATTTCAATTTCATTTGCACACACATAAGTGGTCAACGTAATATCGCAGCCGATGCTCTATCTCGGTTTAACTTTCCCCTCTTCTTTCAGGTCTTTCCAGAGGCAGATCTCTCCCAAACACCGGCCCCGCCTCATGGCCAGTTACTGATGGAGTAGCGCCATTTCTCAAGATGGCTAAAAGCCTCATGTCCGATTCTCCGTCCGGCAACACACGAAAGGCGTACAGGGCGGCCTGGCCATTGTTCGACAAGTTTAAATTCACATATCCTCCGGCCGGTGAAGGTCCTATCACATATCTGCTGGTGTTTACAGCTTTTTGCCACTCACATCTAAACCTGTCCCATAGCACCATCAAGCTGTACCTGGCTGGCATACAGCATCATTGGTATGTTCAGTTTCCAGATCAACCATCACTATTCACTGCCCATCCGATCAAATACTTGTTGAGAGGAATCCAGAAACAATCCATCAAAAGAAGACCCACTAGGTAACATGGTAACGTGGTCAGGACCGTTTCCAATAACCCGTTCGGGCAGTACATCAGCTCACTCGTCAGAGCGGCAATGTATCTGGCGTTCTATGGTTTCCTCAGGCCTGGTGAGTTCACTTGTGCTAAATCATCAAGCAAGTTCTTGTGGAGAAACCAATTGCTTTTTGGACGGCACGCACATCATCCACAGCTTGGACTCCAGCAAGGCGGGCCGACCTGGGGAATCCAAGCGGGTCAGATACTTTGTCACTAACAACAAATGGTGCCCAGTAACAGTGCTACGGGAGTGGTTGCAGTGCACCGGGGATGAGCCTGCGGCATCCCCATTGTTCAAATCGGATGGGTTTCCCTTGAACATTCAGACTTTCCTCAAGTATGTTCGCCTACTAGTCTCCTCTTCAGGGGTCAACCCATTGGCAATCACAGGGCATTCATTTCGGATAGGTGCCACCTCCGCAGCCTCCAAAAATAATGTGCCGGCACATGTCATCCAGAAATTGGGCAGATGGAAATCTGCGTGTTACGCCCGTTATGTACCTGACCCTCAACAGGAAATGTCCCTTGCCTTCAATCATTTGCTTTTGTGAAACATGACATATCTTTCTCAATTCTGAGTGATTGTACAAAAATTGTACAAAAATTCTGGGAATAAATATGTAACTGAATCAACAGCTGGTAATTATACCCAGCATGGGGTCAGAGGTCATTATACCCAGCATGGGGTCAAAGGTGTTGATCCCATTATCCTAATTGGAGTCAGTAGACCTCTGACCCCATGCTGGGTATAAATACCAGATGTTGATTCAGTTACATATTTATTCCCAGAGAATTCTTGTACAGTCACTCAAAATTGAGAAAGCTCGTTGGAAGAACGAGTGAAACGTTTTCAAGAAATCTACAGTAAGTCCAGTTGCCTTGATTTATTCTTTACATATATATACCATGACCTGGATAAATGGATAAATGAGAACCTTCACAGACATAAAACTGATCAGTTTTTTACCGGGATTGAGCTCCTGTGACGGAACTCAATACCGGAAAAAAAAAATACTAGTGTGAAAGGACCCTTAATCGTTTTTTCACCACAATCAACTCTTTCCTAGCACTGTCCCTAGAGCCTGCTGACATATCTCCCTGCACTAAGTACACTGGTAAATGGCAGAATCTAAGATGGCTGAGGCTATTTATAGGGCTGTGACATCACAGGGCTGGCTGGCTTCTGATTGGCTGCATGCATGGCATTATGGTAGAGATGAGACAATTGCTTAAAAGTTCGATTTGGCTGATTAGCCGAATATCACAAAAAAATTACTTCGTCAGCAAGCGCATTTTTTTGTAAGTAGCGGGTGCAATGACATGGTGCTGCAATAGCGCTGCCCCCATCATTGTACCCTTCATATGACGCTTTCATGCATGATCGCGGCATCTGAGTGTAAAATTAACAATAAGAAAAAATAAATGAAATCAAACTTACCGCCTCCATATGCTCGCGACGGGCCGGCCGCTACCATCTTGCTTGAAGATCTCGGCCAAAATCCTGTGCGGCGCAAGATTACACCATCACACCGGCTGGTGTTGTGACGTATGACATCATCACGCCGGCCGGCGAGATGATGTAATCTTGCGTCGCATTGGATTTTGGCCGAGATTTTCAAGCAAGATGGAGGCTGGCAGCCCTTCGCGAGCAAATTGAGGAGGTAAACTTTAATTATTTTGTTTTTTATACTATTTCAGGTTAAATTGATTCGCTGACACGAAGCATGAGGAAATTCGGCTTATCTCTAGTATACAGCCTGAGGAACAAAGAAGTCTTGGGAGCTGCTAGAAAAATGGCCAAGGGAATCTTTAAGTAAATCATGTGTTAAAAAAAGAATCATAGTCCGAAATAAATATTAATCCAGAAGCAGAATGGTCTACAATTTTTAAGACTAAAATGTCAAGCTAAAAAATGGCCATATATACCGAGCTTAGGAGAGGGGAGAGGATAGGAGTAGTTGTAGCAATAATGGAGGTGGTAGTTACTCATTGTGACGATTCCATGGGAAATGCAGTGATGGGAAGAGTGAACCTTTTCTTCCCTCCTTTTTGTTTTCTGGTGTTAGCTGGGGTGCTCTTGGTGGACATAAGTTTTGAGGAGGACATTTTAATAGTAGAACAGTACTTTTACTAGCAGTCAAAGTTCTAATAAAGGACTCACAGCAGTTGTGATAGTTCAGACTTTGCATGGACAGGCAAATTTTCCAGTTTTGCAATTTCACAGATGCTACAGTTCTCGCGGCTGCAGAGGCAGTTATCGGGCCAAGGTCTTTCTCTGAAGCAATCTTCCTCACAATACACTTTGCTTTAGCATCCAGAAAATAGGGATGCAATATCTCCTTTGCAGCTTTCTGATCTATCTCACTTTCTTTCACCAAGTTCTTTGCTCACAAATGGATCGATAATGTTGTCTGCGGGATGTGGGCCTTAGCAGAGCCCCAGTCTGCCTCTAAAGTATAAAAAAAATAATCCAAGTCACACACACAGACACACCTTGGCCACAGAACTATCCACAGAGTAAGGTCCAAGTTGACCAAAACATCAAGTTTAACATAGTTTCTGGTATTCTCAGAACTTATTATATCACGCAGCATGTTGGCTGCAGAATATATCAGCGTTATATAAGTTTGTAAAATAAATAAATATACATTTGGATCATTCTATGGATGTTTGAATCTTTACAATAAAATCATGAATTAATTGCATCAAATCTATTGGAGTGTCATGAACATTTATAAAGATGCCTTTTAAAGTAGGGATGCTCAACCTGTGGCCATCCAGCTGTTGTAAAACTACAACTCCCACCATGCCCTGCTGTAGGCTGATAGCTGTAATCTTTTCGGGCATGCTGGGAGTTGTAGTTTTGCAACAGCTGGAGGGCCGTAGGTTGAGCATGCCTGCTCTAAAGTATGTCCAGGTTCCTAAAGCCTTTCATCTCCTGAACAAGTTAGCTGCGAAGTCAGTAAGTTATCTCCACAGTCTATTTTGCACGCTCTTCCACTTAGCACTTATATGCGCCACAAGGTATAACTTTAGTTCTTTCTCTCCTCAAAGACTAGTTTAAACTTACGTCTTTGCTTCTCTTTGGATGATTCTTTCACAGGACTGTTCTCTGCTTCTCCTCACTTTACTGTCTCAGACTATACTCACTTACTCCTCCTTATAGGAAGGGTCCCTCTCAGCTTCACCTAGCAATATAGCATCATACACACATACATACAAGATTTGATCAAAACACATTTTTCCCATTTAAAGGGGTTGTCCGGGATTGAGGACTTTGTTCCATTAGTAAAAGACAGACATTCACATAACATACATCCATGTCCTACCTGTTCCACATGTTTCTGAAGCCCCGTTTTCTTATAGGAAATTCTTTGCCGGAAGTGTTGTTTTCTAAGACTCTGTGACGTACCGGGTCCTTTGCAGGAGTGCTGAAGCCTCTTCTTCTGGCGGCTCAGGAAGCCACCCATCAGAGCCGGTAACGTCAGCCTTTGCCCTGCGCGATTTAGTGAATCGCAAAGAAGAGCATAGGAGCATGAACTGCTCAAGTCAGGGGGGCTGTCTGGGTGAAAATAGAGGTTTTTCCGGGTTCAGTTGTGAACCTGGACAACCCCTTTAAACAGTGGACACCTACTGTAGCAGTGGGACACTGCACATACATGTTCAATGAAAATGGGTGCAGATGAAAATTCTTCTGGGAATGTTGTTTCAAAGAAAGATCCTTTGTCCACGAATGGTCTTTCTTTGAACTAAAGATCTTTTTGACAACATTTTTAAACATGGCTGACTTTTAATGATCTATCATCGGTTGACTAAAGCGATCTTCCACTGTTACATTTCACCCGATGAATAATCTTTTTGGTTGAATTCGGCCTTTTTCAACAACTTTATACTAATGTGTATGGTCACTTTAAGAGTCAGGCCATAAGGAAGGAATCAGATTATCATATCCCTGCCTGGCATGCTGGGAGCACGATCATCAGCAGGCAGAGCTGCCAGCATCCTATCTCTATAGTAACCAGGACAGGGCTCTAGGCATAGGAGCACTGGCTCAGATGCAATGGAGGCATATCCAGTGCTATGACATCATGCAGGTCATGGGATTCTTGTAATTTGTAATATTGACTATTTAAACAGGTAACTGCTGGCCACAGTTTTTTGTGAATTGGTCTTCTTGCCACACTAACATTTCCAATTAGTAGTTTCTGGATCCTTGACTTTCTGCCTGGACTTTGACCTTGCTTTTGCCTTGCGATTTGGACCTTGACATGCCCTTTAGTAATTGACCCAGTTTGGTACTGTTTACCAGTTTGGTACTGTGCCTTTCTGTAAATTTTCTCTCGATTGTTTTCCTCCCCTAAGTACTAACACTTAGTAGCACAATCCAATTGGGGGCTGTTGACTAGGATGGATTATCCAACATAGTGACAGTGGTTGGTTGGCGATTAGAGGATGCACTGTTCCCTACTACACATGACAGATTTTCGGGCCTTACCAAATTCTTGCTGTTTCTTTACTTTACTTGGACCTCATACAGGAACTAGTGGAACAGATGCAAAGTCTTACTCTGATGTTCCAAGGTCTAGCTAAAAGGGTCCACCACCAAGAGACCATTCAGTCTCATTCCTTAGCAATTGCTCAATCTCAATACCTTAAAACTAAAGTTAAGTTGTCGGACCATTTTTTAGGTGACAGAAAAATATTTGTGTGTGAAGGAAGACTGGCACTCACACTTTTGATTTGTTATGCAAATTTATTCTGTCACATATTACAGCATAGTGACGCGTTTCAGCACACAAAGTGCTTTCATCAGACTATATACATACATCCTACCCTTGTACCTTATATAGACCCAAATGGATACAAAGGAACTGACGTCATATTATTCAACTCCTCCCACAGCTGAGATTCTACGGAGTATAAGGTAGTCAAAGTGATGTCCCAAATGTAATATACATGTTCTGGAAAACTAATTTTGCTATAAAGAGAAAGAGGGGAACAAGATTTCAAACAATGTATCATGGAAAACCGCATACATTATAGTCTCGATTTAGACCTTTTGGATCCATCGTTGGAAGGTTTTTGGTTATTTATTTAGATGATATTTTCATTTATTCCCCAGACTGGGATTGCCATGTTTCACATGTCTTGACTGTCTTACATATTCATCTTGAGAATACGTTGTTTGCCAAGCTAGAGAAATATGTTTTTGGAGTCCACAGATACCTTTCCTTGGGTACATTCTTACTACAAACTCCTTTCAGATGGTCCAAGCCATTAAAGACTGGGTGCAACTGTCACGGCTGAGGATGGGGAAAATCCTCAGCCGTGCGATGCCAGAAGATGTTACACGCTGCTTGACCAGGACGACAGTATAGGGAGCAGGTCACCTCCTATCGCGTCCCTAAACTGACCCTGACTCCTATCCATATGAGTCAACCCTGAAGGTGGGAGGACTCATACGCTGGATGCCTTGGGGTCCCTACTAGCCCTCAGGATTGCCCTGGAACAAGGAGCAGGGTAAGACGACCTGTTCCTTCTGGACACGAAGAAACAGGAGTCTCACTGGCCAAGCTGCAGGGAAAGGAACATAAACAGCCTATGGATATGGCAGGAGGATGAAAAGCACTTCCACACCTACCTGCCACAGACACACAGACTGGATCCCGTGCAATACAGCAAGTGTCCACACCCAAACACCAGTGGACACAGCACACACACAAACACACAGGAACCCAGATCCATAGGTGCATAACATAACAAAGGAAAACATCAAATGGACATCAACATAAACTAAAGAGTCACAGATAGTTTATGACCACAAGGGTGGCCCCCACTGGCAGATTCAATGCACAGGAGGCTGCTCCAGCTAAGCATGGCTGAAGTAACCCAATGAGACATGCCAAACACAGAGGCTTTATAGGCCTAAGTGGCCACACCCACACAGACACAGCCAGTGTCTCACACACACAGAAAGGGAGTTAACCCTTCCATCACCAGGGAAGGGAAAACACCACTTAAAGGGGGAAGTGCACACAATAACATAAAACCAAGTGCACACATACACACATACCAAACGGAACCGCATGCACAACATAGCAAGCTGCCACGATACAGCTCAGACTGCTATGCTGCCACATACATACTGTTGCCAGCGGCAACCACAGGTGAGGCAAATACCACAGCCCTCACTTGTGATTGACAACCAAACCAAAGACCGCTGACAACCGCATGCGGTTCAGGAGTTACGACCATAACCATGGCCGTGACAGCAACCTTCCTGCCTCAAGGTTTTACAATGCAAATTATCTCAAATGTATTACAATTTTTTCTGTATTTGCTAAACCCCTCACCAATATGACCAAAAAGGGGTACATCTTCTCCATTGGATGCCAGAAGAGATTGCAGGCTTTGAATATTTGAAGGATTTTATGAAGGCTCCTGTCCAGATGCAACCTTTGGGTTCATGCATCCAACCAAATTTTCTTCTGCCAAGATAAATTAATTTATTGGTAACCAGAAGCTTGTTGTCATAAAGTGGGCTTTTGAAGAGTGGCATCACTTTATGGCGGGGTATCAACATCAAGTAGTGGTTCTCACTAGGGTGGCCAGAGGTCCGGTTTTAGGCTGAACAGTCTGGCTTTCTGAGCCCCTGTCCTCCATCCCGCGCAGGTCCTAGACAGATGGAGGGATGTACTTTTTAACAGTTCACGATCAGACAGCAGCACTGTGCTGTCTGAGTGTGAGATTCAGGGAGAAAGTCACCCTCCCTTGGCCTAGGTCTGGGACACTTTGAGCTTGCTTACACAGTATCAGCAACAACACCAGTTCCCGGTCCGACTACAATTTAATCAGATCTGCCCCTGCCAGTTTGTTTGGAGGTTTTGGCCATAAATTGCTTCCTCTCTTTATTGTCACCGTGGCCACCACCCTTCTCCTCTAATGTTATCCCCCCAGCATCCCGATCCAGCTCCCTAGTCTTGTACTCACCTTCCCCGCCACTTTTATCAGACTGTGATATCTCATGGTGGGCTCCTTTACACCCCTCCTGATTCCCTGCTATGCATTTGCCCTGAGTGCCACTGTAACTACCACTGCCCCTACTGCCACCACTACCACCAACACAGCTATGCATGGGGTCCCCTGCCTCCCCGTGAACTCCCTCCTCATGAGATTCCAAGTATTGTCTGCTCTCACACAAGTCATCAACAGTGAGACTGCCGTAGGGTGGGCTTTTGTTGCCTCTTCTTAGGAAAACAGAAGGTACCCCACTTGGAAGGGGCAGTGAAGACAAAGAGGATTTAACTGAATGGCTTCTCAAGGCTTGCAAGGAGGAGGAGCAGGATAAATACTGTGACCCCTGGCTACAAGGCACAGAGTCAGACTGAAAAGCTTTGTGTTCATTTAGCAGACATTTTTGTGAAATTCTCTCATCCTTAATTTGTCTCCTTTCTGAGTTTCATGATTCAGTGTTGAGTGGACATCCTGGGAATGATGGCACTAGAAGATTGATATTCAGGCTTTTTGGTAGCTAGCAATGTCTAGGCATATTGCGTCTGCTTGTGAAATCAGTGCTACATCCAAAACACCCAGATCGCATCCTGTTGGAGAGTTGTGCCCCCTGCTTATACCCAAAAGGTCTTGGTCATATATTTCCATGGATTTATTTACAGACCTTCCTCCTTCTCAAGAGAGGACTGTTGTTTGGGTAGTGGTGGACAGGTTTAGTAAAAATGTTTCATATGGTTCCTCTAAGAAAACTTCCGTCAGCTAAGGAACTAACATCGGTTTTCATCACATTGTACCAATTCATAGTACACCAGAAAATATTGTTTCTGATCAAGGAGTTCAGTATGTGTCCAGGTTTTGGAAGTTGCGTATTTCTTCTTCTTCTGCATTACATCCAGAGACTAATGGGCAAACCAAAAGGTTGAATCAGGCATTGAAACAATATTTGATATGTTACATTACTGATAATCAATTTGTTTGGGTTTCTCATTTATTAGAATGATTTATTCTGCAACAGCCACTGGAGATATGTAGTGTTGCATGGCAGTCAGTTAAATGAAAGGCTAGCCATATGATGTCTAGGCTAGCCCAGTACACCATCCCTTTATGAGTTGCCATATGGACAGGGATACTTTCATAATATAAAATCATTGCCCCTGATTCAGGGAGGTCCCCATGTCACGACCATGTTTATGGCCGTGACTCCTTGGGAGCCGCATACAGTTGCCCACGGTTTGGGTTGTTGTGTCAACCGCAGCTGGAGGCATAATGTTGTTTGCCTCAAGTGCGGTTGCCACGGACAACAGGTATGTGTGCGGTTGCCTTGGAGTTGTGTGCGTGTATGTATGCACTTTTGTATGTCTGGTGTGCACTTTGTTTTATGTTTGGTGTGCGCTGACATCTTTCCTTCACTGTGGTTGCCCGTGGCAACGTTTGTTGGATGTGTACATGTGGTGGCAGTGTCCCGGCCTTTGGGCTGACTCCCAGGACATGGTTGCCACCCATGTCGTTGCCTGCGGCAACAGCCACAGTGTGTTCTTGGGTTGGACACTTTCCCTTTAAGTTTGTGTTTCCCTTCCCTGGTGCTGGAAGGGTTAACTCCCTTCCCAGTGTGTGTGTGTGCTCTGGGTGTGTTTGTTGTGTGTGGCTACTTGGGCCTATAACGCCTCAGTGTTTAGCACATGTCTGAGGGTTTCTTCAGCCATGCTTAGCTGGAGCAGCCTCCTGTGTTTTCCACCTGCCAGTGGGGGCCACCCTTGTGGTCATAAGATTTATGTCACATTAAGTTTATGTCAAGTTTATGTGTGATGTCTATTTGATGTTTTCCTTGTTTTTCTGTGCAGCTATGGATCTGGGTCTCTGTGTGTGGATGCTTTGGGATCTTCAGCTTGCCACCACAGGGATCCAGTCAGCAAGGCTGTGGCAGGTAGGTGGAACTGGTTCAGTTCACCTGCCATATCCATAGATCTGTTTGTGTTTCCCCTTTTCCCTGCAGCTTGGCCAGTGAGACCCCTGTTCCTCCATGTCCAGAAGGAACAGGCCGTCTTACCCTGACTCCTAGTCCAGGGACCGGTCAGAGGGTGAGTTAGGGATCCGAGGTTCCTGAGCATGGGTCCTCCTACCTTAAAGGTCGGCCCATACAGCTAGGAGTTAGGGTCAGATTAGGAGGTGACCTGCTCCCTAATTCTGTCGTCCTGTTCAAGCAGCGCATAACATCTTCTGGCATCGCACGGCTGAGGGTTTTCCCCATCCTCAGCCGTGACACCCCATCTCTCTCCCATCCTGGATGACTACCAATGCCCACTAATTTTTCCTCTTCACCCCCGCAGATAACGGGAAGATTCATTCACCCCTCCATGCCTAGGGGTCAGCATTAAGATGCACAGTGCTAGAAAAACTGAATGAGAATGCTGACGTTCTTGTTCTTCTTATACATGTGGCCCTGACAGCAAACATGATGGCACAAAAACAAATGCCGGACAAACATGATGGCACAAAATCTGCTGCACAAGTTACAGAAGTAGTGCTTCTTAAAGAGGACATGTAAGTCCTAGATTAGGTTACTTGTGCCTTTCAGCTCCTTCTCTAATTATTATAAGGGTCAGTTTATAGGTGTTCCTTCAATTCATGAATTCATAGTCTTTTTTCGATGAATTGGAAGCATTGAAAAAAAATAAAACCTGTTTAATTTTCACTAGAGAATTTACTTTTCATTCTGAAAATCTTGACCAATTAATTAAAATAAGATGTCACAAGGGGAAAACAATGGTTCTGTCTCAAAGGCATTTGTGCTGAATTAAAATGATAGCACAGAGGGAGTAAACCTTCATATATATCACAGTGCTGTATGAAGAATCTCCTTTACAACGTATTATTAATCCACCACCTAAAGCGACCAACTACAGTCGATCAGGCTGTTCTGTAAGTATCAATCATGTACTATTAACACTGCACCTTATCTAATATAATGAAATAATTGATAAAAGGCAGATGTGTAGAAATTAAGTACACAGAGCAGATTTGTTGCAGAAATTTCTGAAAAATCTTTCCTTGCATCTGCATAGATATATTTCTGCCATATGTAAACAAATGTCAGGTGAATGGGGCAGTCACAGAAATTTCTGACACAAATCTGCCCTCAGCAGCACAATGCAAATGTCAATTTAAATGGTAATGTCTAGGAATGAGCGAACCCGAACTGCAAAGTTCCGCTTCGTACCAAACTTTGCGAGTTTCTGGTACCTGGATCCGAACCTGGACTTTATTTTTTTACTGAAGTCTGGGTTCGAGATCAGTGTTCGAGTGATTTTATTATTTTCCGTTACAACATGGTGATATCAGGAAATAATAGCATTCTTAAGACAAAATGCAAAACAATTTGGCCATTCAGTGGTTAAAAAAAATTAACAACCTGCCTAAGGACCTGCAATGTGCACGATGACGTCATATCGCAGGTCCTTTGACAGGTCCTGTTCAGTGAAGCTGCTGCAGCGCTATCAAGTGGATGAGGTGAGGGGTTTTTTTACCCCTAAATGGCCATATTGTTTTGTATTCTGTCTTAAGAATGCTATTATTTTCTGATATAACCATGTTATAACGGGGCGATAGTTTGAAGGGATATCCCACAAATTTTAAACAGTTTTAACTCACATATTTGGTGGGCTTCTTCCCATTCTGTGGGTGGGCATCAGCTCATCAAGCACCTGCATCTTCCAGAATGAACTGTATTTGGCTTTTGTTAACACATTCCTTCCCTACATAGATAATAGTCCCGCACATGTAGCCCCAGAGACAAATATGTTATGTAAATTGCCCCCTATTTGTATAAATGTAGAAGTAAGGACGGGTTCACATCTGCGATTTGGTTTCTGTTATGCAGGTATATAATATCCTCTATTTTTAAATGTATTTGTGAGTTGTGTGATGGATGGTTGTTTGGCTGACTTTTAAGGCATGTTAGGCAGGGTTCACATCAGCATTATTGAATTCCATTATAGGTTTCGAGAGGACTATTTTTTTCCATAATGAATAACGGAAACAAACGGTACCGTTATGTGCCCCCATAGACATGTATTAGGACGGAACAAAACAGAATGCCTCTTAAAAGCTTCCGTTTGGATTCCGTCCTAAAATTCCATTATTTGCCATTATAAATCTGTTATAACGGAACCTATAATGGAATTCAATAACGCCAATGTAAACCCGGCCTAATGATTAATGAAAAAATGGTGTCTGGACTGCTGTAACTTCTTCACTATGAGGTCACTACACCAGCACTGAGGGGAATATAAGAAACTTTGTAATATTTCCCCCTTTCCCGATCCTGAACTAGCATATTTTGAGAGTTTTGACTGGCTACCAGTTCACTAACGGATCAGATTACACACTGCCATGTGAAGTCTATGGAGAGGGAAGGATGGGATTTTGTTCAAAGTTCAAAAATACAATAATTTTTTTAAATTTATTTTATGCACTTATATAGCTCTGCTATATTCTGCAGCACTTTACAGACATTAGCATCAAGCTGTCCCCAATGGGGCTCACAATCTAAATTATCTCTGCTAGATATATTATAAAGTTTCTCATATTCATCTACACTATTGATTTATGCAATGCGTATTCAAAGTATAATCACCATTTACCCAAACTCAAGCTAAGATAAGGCTGGATATTCCTTGATATATATGTCTTTGACTTCAAAAGAAGAACACAGTAAAGTAACTCTGGGTTTCTACATGACAAACCGTTGTTGTTTTATATCTGCGGCAAGTGTAGACAAGACTGGAAAGATTATGAAGTAATTTTATGACTATATAAAATGTCACCACGGCAGTCATGGTGATATTTTATATAGTGGACCCAGTGGCTTACATAGAGAAGTAAGGGGCCCATAGCAAGGATCAAACCAGGCCCCCCACACAGGACAGAAGGGTTTCTGCCTAAACCCTTTTCAGTGACCCTTGGGCCATTTTTCCACTATGTCATTTGCTAAAAGTTGTTCCTTTAGAGGGTAGAGTCCTGACCAAGTTTTCACCTCCAGTAGAAGAGGTGATCCCAAATAAGACTCGTCCCCCTTTTGCCCTGGGCCCCATAGCAGTCGCATGGTCTGCCACTATGGTAGTTACGCCCCTGAGTGGACCCCATTTTATGACTATCCATCACCTCTTGCAAGAAAATTTAGACTAGAACCTTCAGAATCACAGGTGCATATCCATGAAGCAAACATAATTACAAAAAACAAAATGGCTGCACACCGTTATATATACAAACAATAGAGCTATGAAATGGGCGTCATTCTAGATAAAAGTGGTACAATACCGACTATAAATGAGTAATGGAAGCTCTTAGCGCACATATGTGTCGGGCCCATCTACCAGGCTTCAAGGTGGCTTCCGCAGATGGGTCCCTATCACTAAATATACTGCCTCACTTTGGACTTACTTAAGCCTACAATATTCAGGGCAGTGTAGGAACCAGCTACAAACGTACTCTGCTCAGAATTCCCAGGTAGATGGGCGTGTTCAGTCTAAAACAGATGCTACCCTCAATATATTGCAAGAAAATTTAGACTAGAACCTTCATATTCTGAAGGTTCTAGTCTAAATTTTCTTGCAATGGGCCCGACACGTAAGTGCGCTAAGAGCTTCCATTACTCATTTATAGTCGGTGTTGTACCACTTTTATGTAGAATGACGCCCATTTCTTAGCTCTGTTGTTCGTATATATATATATATATATATAACGTGTGCAGCTATTTTATTCTTTATAATTATGTTTGCTTCATGGATATAAACCTGTGATTCCGAAGGTTCTAGTCAAAATTTTCTTGCAATATATTGAGGGTAGCATCTGTTTTAGACTGGACATGCCCATCTACCTGGGACTTCTGAGCAGAGTACGTTTGTAGCTGGTTCCTACACTGTCCTGAATATTGTAGGCTTAAGTAAGTCCAAAGTGAGGCAGTATATTTAGTGATAGGGACCAATCTGCGGAAACCACCTTGACGCCTGGTAGATGGGCCCAACACGTATGTGCGCTAAGAGCTTCCATTACTCATTTATAGTGGGTATTGTACCACTTTTATCTAGAATGACCCCCATTTGTTAGCTTTATTGTTTGTATATATAAAGGTGTGCAGCCATTTAGTTTTTTGTATCCATCACCTCTGCCAATAGATAAAATGTAACAAATATATTAAATTATATAAAATATATATTATATAGTATAAATTAAAAAGTCTGATTAGTTTAATAACCCTTAAAGGAATATGAAGAAAAATTGACAGTCCACCAAAAGGCGACCCACAACACGCTCTCGTGGTACAGTATTCATTTGGTGCACATCAAATCAAATGCACAGAGATCCTGAAATCTTTTAACCTTGTTTTCTGACTTCCACTGGGGCAGCTGTGATCACCAGTTGTTGTTCTATAGGTATGGGACAGTATTATAACAAAATATAATGGTTTGTAATCCAATAAATGATGACCAGTAATACTGATCCTCCTCACTTCTGGGCTTCTCTTCAGGTCCTGACGCAGCTTAGAAAGTATTTGTCTGCTCTTGAACCCAAAATAAATCCAAAATTTGTAGCTAGTTACTGCAAATTGTGGAACATTTTTAAGCAATAATAAAACATTAAGCAGCAAAACAAAATTGTGCCAATTCTGATCATCTTTGGCTATGCTAGTAATTAAAAACTCTATATCAGAAGGAAACTATTTTGGAATTATGCACATCGAGTAGAGGCCAATTTAGGCAGTGTGTAAATGTTACTTCCAATCATGTACACATGCTCTGTGGACTCAAATATGGTAAAAAAAAATCCCTAATAATCTGTACCTTTGCCTCTTAATGGATTACTGCTAATACAGGAATGGAGGTATGGTTGGCACATCTGAAGATTGAGACAGGGTCTAGTTGTTACGAATTTAGTGGAAGTGCTGTGCATAAAACTGGAAAACACCATGAGGGTTGAGTTTTGCTAGAAGGCAGCTGGCCTACTGGACAGGACAAACTGCCTTAACAGACACTTCAACAGAAAAGGACTCAGGATGGAACAGACTTAGGAACACATTCAGAATTGGACAATAACTTCAGGAATCCAAGCATACGGAGACATAAACTTGGAATTCGTTCAGACTTGGATAATAACTTCAGGTGCCCACTACCCAGTTACACAAAGACATAGACTTGGATAACTTCAGGAACCCAGAAAAATCACAGAAGACCAGTCATAACAGTAACAACTGCAGGGACCAGTGGATGCATGGCAGTAACTTTATGAACGTGAACGTACCCGATAATAGCAGGCAGACATAGTAATGACTTGAGGAACTCGGAAACATCAGAGAAGACCAGTCCAAACATTACAACCTTGGAGATCAGTGCATACATGACACTAACTTCAGGAAACTAAACATACCATAAAATAGCAGGCAGACATGGTGATAACTTCAGGAACCCAGACATACTAGGCAAGAAAAACTATAAAGAAGGTAAATCTTTGGGAACAGGCTTGAGACTTCTAGTAATGCTCCTCCCTTTCTGCTGCTGAACGACTTGCCAGATAACATCACATAATTAGATCTGTGCAAACTTCAGAATGGAAATGTAAAGTGCCAAAGAGAAGATCTAGCCTGGATATATATTTATTTCAGAGGGTCTGCATTTTGAGGGTCTATCTCAGGGATGGCCACCCTGCAGCTCTTCAGCTGCTGTAAAAGTACAACTCCCACCATGCCCTGCTATAGACTGATAGCTGTAGGCAGTGTGGGCATGCTGGGCGTTGTCGTTTTTTAACAGCTCAAGTTGGCCGTCCCTGCTCTATATTTATTCTGCAGAACAGTATGAATATGGTGATACTAAATTTATAAAAATAAACTTTTTTTTAAATAAAAAAAAATAAAAAAATGTATTATAAAAAAAATTCTGTTACGTTATTCTGAAACCCAAAACATTTCCCATCAACTGAGCCATGTGGTGGGTTGTATTGTTATTTCTGGGCACAAATGACCTTTTGTTAACCTTTCATTTCATTTTTTATAGGAGGTGACCATAAAACAGTAATTTTGGATGTGTTTTTTTTTTTTTTTACAGCATTCACTGTACAGGATAAATAACATGAAATTTTAATAGTACCTACTTTTAAGGCACATTCAGATGGTACAAGGAGCAGCCGATTGTTGGGAAGGAAGAGTTACTTCCCGACAATCAGCTGCTTGTTAAGTGGAGGTGAAGCGTTTACCTACACAGTACGAGGATGAGCAATGACTATGGCTATTGCTTGTCCCCATACAAAACCATTGTTCCTGGACAGCAGAGTACTGGACAGCACAATCTGCCACCCAAGAGCAATGATTGAGGTGTCCCTACGTCAGATCATTTCACCTGATAAACAAGAATTTTACTTGTTCATAGGCAGGCGGATTATCAGAAACGACCATTCGAAGGAATGTTTCTTCCCGATAATCGGACCAAATGTCAGGCCAACTAAATCCAGCTTTACAAATGTGGTGATACCAATTATAATCAGTTTATAATGTTTAACTTGATGAAAGGGAACCAGTTTTATGTTAGCTTTTGATATTTGAATTTTTGTTATAATTTTTTAAACTTTTTTATTAAACTTTTTATATCTATCATGTATGAATCAGACACAGTTGGTGAGATGATTCTATAAATCCCCTGTGACATGTGTATTACATGTACATCATATGTGAGGAAGGGCTTAAGATATCTGACTTGGAGGCTGTATTTATTTAGTTTTTCTTGGTCTGGTGTGAGTCTTTATTTGTATTAGGGGTTCTGAATACCAAAGTATGGATCAGCATGATCTACTATGCTACTTCACAGTTTGTATGTTTTTTAATATATATACACTTATGTACAGGGAGTGCAGAATTATTAGGCAAGTTGTATTTTTGAGGATTAATTTTATTATTGAACAACAACCATGTTCTCAATGAACCCAAAAAACTCATTAATATCAAAGCTGAATATTTTTGGAAGTAGTTTTTAGTTTGTTTTTAGTTTTAGCTATTTTAGGGGGATATCTGTGTGTGCAGGTGACTATTACTGTGCATAATTATTAGGCAACTTAACAAAAAACAAATATATACCCATTTCAATTATTTATTTTTACCAGTGAAACCAATATAACATCTCAACATTCAAAAATATACATTTCTGACATTCAAAAACAAAACAAAAACAAATCAGTGACCAATATAGCCACCTTTCTTTGCAAGGACACTCAAAAGCCTGCCATCCATGGATTCTGTCAGTGTTTTGATCTGTTCACCATGAACATTGCGTGCAGCAGCAACCACAGCCTCCCAGACACTGTTCAGAGAGGTGTACTGTTTTCCCTCCTTGTAAATCTCACATTTGATGATGGACCACAGGTTCTCAATGGGGTTCAGATCAGGTGAACAAGGAGGCCATGTCATTAGATTTTCTTCTTTTATACCCTTTCTTGCCAGCCACGTTGTGGAGTACTTGGACGCGTGTGATGGAGCATTGTCCTGCATGAAAATCATGTTTTTCTTGAAGGATGCAGACTTCTTCCTGTACCACTGCTTGAAGAAGGTGTCTTCCAGAAACTGGCAGTAGGACTGGGAGTTGAGCTTGACTCCATCCTCAACCCGAAAAGGCCCCACAAGCTCATCTTTGATGATACCAGCCCAAACCAGTACTCCACCTCCACCTTGCTGGCGTCTGAGTCGGACTGGAGCTCTCTGCCCTTTACCAATCCAGCCACGAGCCCATCCATTTGGCCCATCAAGACTCACTCTCATTTCATCAGTCCATAAAACCTTAGAAAAATCAGTCTTGAGATATTTCTTGGCCCAGTCTTGACGTTTCAGCTTGTGTGTCTTGTTCAGTGGTGGTCGTCTTTCAGCCTTTCTTAGGCTACTTTCACACTAGCGTTCGGGCGGATCCGTTCTGAACGGATCCGCTCATATTAATGCAGACGGAGGCTCCGTTCAGTACGGATCCATCTGCATTAATAACTTTAAAAAAATTCGCAAGTGCGCAAGTAGCCTGCGCGGATCCGTTCAGACTTTCAATGTAAAGTCAATGGGGGACGGATCCGCTTGAAGATTGAGTCAATTGGTGACATCTTCAAGCGGATCCGTTCCCATTGACTTACATTGTAAGTCTGAACGGATCCGCACGCCTCCGCGCGGCCAGGCGGACACCTGTCCGTGCGGAGGCGAGCGGAGCGGAGGCTGAACGCCGCCAGACTGATGCAGTCTGAGTGGATCCGCTCCATTCAGACTGCATCAGGGCTGGACGGCTGCGTTCGGGTCCGCTCGTGAGCTCCTTCAAACGGAGCTCACGAGCGGACCGACGAACGCTAGTGTGAAAGTAGCCTTACCTTGGCCATGTCTCTGAGTATTGCACACCTTGTGCTTTTGGGCACTCCAGTGATGTTGCAGCTCTGAAATATGGCCAAACTGGTGGCAAATGGCATCTTGGCAGCTGCACGCTTGACTTTTCTCAGTTCATGGGCAGTTATTTTGCGCCTTGGTTTTTCCACATGCTTCTTGCGACCCTGTTGACTATTTTGAATGAAATGCTTGATTGTTTGATGATCACGCTTCAGAAGCTTTGCAATTTTAAGAGTGCTGCATCCCTCTGCAAGATATCTCACTATTTTTGACTTTTCTGAGCCTGTCAAGTCCTTCTTTTGACCCATTTTGCCAAAGGAAAGGTTGGCAAAAGTTGCCTAATAATTATGCACACCTGATATAGGGTGTTGATGTCATTAGACCACACCCCTTCTCATTACAGAGATGCACATCACCTAATATGCTTAATTGGTAGTAGGCTTTCGAGCCTATACAGCTTGGAGTAAGACAACATGCATAAAGAGGATGATGTGGTCAAAATACTCATTTGCCTAATAATTCTGCACTCCCTGTATATCAGCCAGATTGGGAGGGACTTCTAAACCCTTAGTACTGGGCCCAACAATGTGATAAAATGGCCCTGTTCAAGAATTATCAGTAGAAAGTTCCATACCGTACATAATCTGTTTCCTTTCTTTCATGACAGACACTAAAGATGAATGACTGTAAAAACAGCACAGTGACTGAATTCTACATGACCCCATTCTCCACCTCCAGAAGAAATGAAATTCTTATATTTACTGGGTTTTTATTCATGTATCTGCTAGCAGTGGTGGGAAATCTGATCATCATTGCACTGGTCTGTGGTGTACCCCAACTTCACAGCCCCATGTATTTCTTCTTGTGTAATCTTTCTTCTGTTGATGTCATCTATGTCTCTACTATTCTCCCAAAGATGCTGTCCATCATGTTAACAGAAGACAAGAGGATCTCATTCTATGGTTGCATGATTCAGATGTCCTTCTTCGTATTCTGTGGAAATGCTGAGAATAACATTCTGACCTGTATGGCTTATGATCGCTATGTGGCGGTTTGTTCTCCTCTACATTATTCTTTGATCATGACCAGGAAAGTTAGTTTTATTATAGTGATTTCCTACATGACCTTCAGTGCTATGAATTTCATAGTATTAACCTTAATGATATCTACATTATCATTCTGTTACTCTCACAAGATCAACCATTTCTTTTGTGAGGTAGTAAAATTTATGGCGCTGGCTTCTAGTGACACTAAGATTATGAAAATTATTCTCTCGGTAGAAGACTGTGTGGTAGCTTTTAATTTAATGTTCATTTTGACCTCATATGGAAGGATTATATCCACAGCTTTAAAGATTCGTTCCTATAAGGGACAGCTTAAAGTTTTTTCTAGCTGCTCTTCCCATCTTATTACTGTCCTATTGTTCTTTGGACCAAGCATCTTCATGTACATGAAACCTGAGTCTGAAAATTCTAAAGAACAAGACAAGATTATCTCAATGCTTTATGTGGCTGTGGTCCCAATGTTAAACCCATTTATATATAGCCTGAGAAATAAAGAAGTCCTGGGAGCTGCTAGAAAAATGGCCAAGGAGATTTTTTATTGAATCATGTTATGGACACAGGTTGTGGAAACACTGTGCCAACCGACTGATTTAGCATTGGACAAAACCTAAAGGCATCATTCTGGTAGCTGCTTGGTTTTTACTCTTTAAGCCAGGGATTAGGTTTTTGCTGCAGGGAATGCACCAGGCCACAACATCTTTAAGTAGTCTCTGAGTGGCTGGCTGCTGACCCACTGAGGTCAACAGACACCTATGCACAGCACCAAAAGGACAGGCAAACTAGTAGCCAGTAATAGGCCAATCATCAGGGCAGGCATCAAAGGGTAAATACCGTAATCAGGCACAGGTTGGGTCAGACAGCGAAGGGTCAGAATCCAAGAATCAGGCAGAAATAGGTACATGGGAAGACAATCAGATATAGCACACCTTACCGGGAACTAGTAGACTAATGAACCTTTTACTCAGCCAGAGAATAAGAAAAACAGCACGGCATATATAAGAAAAGCTGATAAACGTGTTTTAATACATTTTTAGGAAAAAAATCAACACAAGAACAAGGGGACACAATGTAAAATTATTTGGGGCGAACCAATGTCAGGAAAAAAATGTACATCAAAAGAGTAGTCCAGGCTTTGGAGAAGTTACCAGCAGATGTCATGGTGTCATAGTAGTCCGAAATGTATATTAATCCAGAAATAGAATGTGCAGTTTTCAAAAGTAAAATGGGAAACCAGAGGATAAAGTGACAGGGTGTGAGAAGTGGAAGCAATTTGGTGTAAACTCAATAAAAGAGATAAATCCATCTAGATTACAATATTTCTCTCATGTAGGAAGCCATTTTTAACCAAAAAATATTTGTTACATGTCTGCACAGACATTTCTCCTGCAACAACAACTGAAGAGGAAATGTAGTGTGGCATGGCAGTCCTGAATGGCTGTCCATGTAATGCATAGACAATCCCTGTACACCAGTGTGGGAGTGTCTCTCTATTCTGGATCATAGAGGTAGGTCCCTATTGGAGACTGCGCTCTGTAATGTCTGAATGTCCTAAGGGGGCATATGGACTGGGGTTCTTTAATGATACAACCCAGTTTATAGATTTGTGTGGGTTACAGATACTGTAAGGTCAATTTCAGAAGGGCTATCCTTATGCTGGATGGTGTCCTGTGCAGTGCTTTAACGTAGCAGGTGTGGACATAGTGTGCCACTGAACTGATTTGACTTAGAGCTATTCCTAGGGATGTTGTTTAAGTAGTTTCCTGGAATTCTCCCTACTACCCCTTACAGGAATATGAATTACTCTGCAGGAATCATTAGATCGCTACCTCTAGGAGCAGTCTCCGTTCAGTGGCTGCTCATCCAAGTGGATTAATAAGTTTGTGGCACCAAGAGGACAGACAGAAGCATGGTTAGAGAGCAAGCTGAGGTCAAGACAAAGTATGCCCAACATGGTAAAACAGGTAATAGGTCATGGCAGGTGACATTTTGTCTAAACAGTTATCAGGCAGAGGTCAGGACAGATGGCAAAGAGTCAATATGGTTATTAGCCAGAGATCTAACACAAGAAGTTAGAATACACAGTAGTGGTACATGTTCACAGGAATTAGACAGGCTAGGAACCTTATTGCTCAACCACCTATATATATATATACCCCTGGGAACCTCTGTAATAGGCTGAGGATATATTAATGTCCAGCTTAATCAATATAAATCAATAAAAGAGGATCACAAAGTCAAAATATAATGTCCAGCAGTATTGATCCCTTTAAAACATAACTTTTACTCTTCAATTTATAAAATAATACCACCGTAGTGGTTCACCAGTGAAAAGTGATAAGACAAACAACAATAATCAAAGATACAAAATGTTCCTGGGAGCTAGTCGTGGATACACCTATAGAGGGGTGAGTGAACACAAGGCAGCTAAGGGGAGCAGTGGGCAAAACTATACTCTCCCTATGCTCACCCTGGCTAAGACCTCAGCCCAGGGACGTCCCCTGATGGTGGAGACTCCCTGTCCTCGTTCCTGGGCTGACTGCCCTGCATATATCCTCCTCTCCAAAAATAACAGAATGTACTCCCCAGGAAGCGGACGGGTGTAGTAATGTGTCCCTGGTAACTAAATACTCTCAGGGGCACTAGTAGATAAAGACCAGTTCAATGTACAGGTGAATTAGATAAATATCACCTCTAAACATAAGGGACCAAGCACAGGGGCATCAAAACGGTGCGTTCCCAGGCTGGTTGAACCATAGGGAGAGTATAGTTTTGCCCACTGCTCCCCTTAGCTGCCTTGTGTTCACTCACCCCTCTATAGGTGTATCCACGACTAGCTCCCAGGAACATTTTGTATCTTTGATTATTGTTGTTTGTCTTATCACTTTTCACTGGTGAACCACTACGGTGGTATTATTTTATAAATTGAAGAGTAAAAGTTATGTTTTATGAGGATATATTAGCCTATGCACACGCTGGGGAAGTGAAATTATCATATGGGAGTGCACACAAGCAGAAGCAGGAAGACGGGAGGTGGATGCCGCAAATGACATAGACCTCAGCTCAAAGGGTGTGGCAATTACTCTACCAGCCTTGACCACCAGGACCACAACATGGCTGCTTTCTTCCAAACACAACACCACCCCCATCCATGGGTTGCTTCTAGTATTAAGTCATCCAGACCAGTGGCAGCCGGTCATAAGTGACAATTGATGCAGATAGTTAGCAGTAATTATTTGCATCTTAATAAGCCGCATTGCCCAGGTCCGATGTGGTGCTGGCAAAAACTGCAGACCCAACCATTTAGCCTTGTAAGCTGCAGAAGCTTTTAAGGGGCCATACCCATCTGGGATGCTGCAGATACTTGTTGAAGTAACTAATAAAATTTAAATTAGGAACAGAAATTTTGGCGGTCACTGTCACTGTAAGCATATTGGTTATGGTCTCTAAAAGAGGGATAATAGCTTGATGGAGGAGTGTGCACCACACCACTAATGCTCCAAAGTAGAGATGAGCAAATTAGTTCATAACAAACCAGGTTTGTTACGAACTTCCTAAAAATTCGTCCACAAGATGAAACTGAAGATTCAGGTTCACTTCAGATGAATACAGTTAAACTGCACGCATTTTACTGCACATCTCAGTGGGTAAAAGCTCGAGGGAGAAAGAAGAATACTCATATGACCCTGAAAGGAAATGAAGGGGTAGTGGGAGAGGGACAGGAATTTAAATGTCAATGAGAACACCTGAAATAATAGTATAAAATGTGGGATTGAGTTTCTCCGGACAATTCAATAAAAATAAAAAAATGTATACTATATGCGATTACAACGTGTGTGTCTAGTTTCCTTGTTGCTCACATTTGTGCTCTGGTGTACTGGCTATAGTGGATTCCATGTATGTTGGTTCCCAGGGGTGATGTGTAGTAACAGCAGTCTGTGTGTTTACTGTCTCTTCCTTGCCTTCCCCTCCCTGTCTCCTGGTTCATGTGGGTTTAAAGTCTTGGCCCGGGTGTGGTCACTAGGTGCTTTATATTTCTGTTTTCTGTGGGCTTGTCTCCAGCCTTGCTGGGTGCAGGTTCTATGCACCTGACCTGGGATTATTGCCTTGTCTGTGTCTCCTTGTCCGCTTCCGTGTCTTGTCTATGTCGGTCTGCATGGGGTCCAGACGTCTGCCTTTCTGTGCCTTGTGTGCAGCTCTGTCTGTTCGCCAAGGGACTAACTCCGCATGGGGAACAGGCATCTGCTAGTTCTGTTTATGCCTTCGGTCAGAGGGCTTCTGGTTTCTCTGGTGGTAGGACATCTCTGTCTTATCTGTATTTGTTCAGTGTCTAGGTCTATGGAAGACTGGCAGGGCTTAACAGCTTCTGATCCTATCTTGTGTATGTTCTGCCTTCAGTGAGAGGGTCCCTGAGGACATCTAGTCTGTGTGCAGCAGTAACCGCCATGTGTCGTTCCACAAGGGGTTCAGGCATCTTCTTGTCTGCTTCTTTAGGCAGCCCTGCCTGTGACTGCCTTGCATCAATTTTGCATGGGTCCAGGCAGCTCCTTGTGTGCTGTTTCCCTTTTGTCTTGTCTGTATTGTGTCCTGTGCGGTTGTGTTTGGGTTCTCATATGTGTGCCTGGGTTCCAGTCCCTGTTTTGTGTGGACTGTTGGTGCTTGCACCATCAGTCTCTGCAGGTAATGGCCAAGTGCACCAGGAGGTGCGACCAGTGAGCCCTCGGCTAAGTTCATCCCCACCATCTGGGGCTCTGTGAAGAAAGAGGCTCACTTAGTCTCTGACCTCTGGGTTTGGCCTCAAGTAAAACCAATGCACCTGGTCCAGTGGTATTTCCTGCCACTAGTCCCTTACCTGATTATCCAGTTTTCTGCCATGTCTGTATCTGGTTATTAAAGTATTCAATTTTGTTCCTTGCCTTGTCTGTCTGACTGCTTGTCTCGTATTTGTTTTTTTAAGATGTTCTAGCAGTCGTTAAGACCTTCGCTAGAACATAAAAATGTGTTTTACAAACCTAAGGGTAGCATTTTAACACTCAGTGAAAACAAGTGAAATACTAGACTGAAATCTGTGCCAGAGCATCTCCAGATAGTTCAGGGTTTTTTTGATTTTGGGAAAATCAATACAAGTGTGCAATGTGTAGTTAAAAATTCAGAGAGTAGTGTTTTAAATACAAACCGGATTCCAAAAAAGTTGGGACACTAAACAAATTGTGAATAAAAACTGAATGCAATGATGTGGAGATGGCAAATGTCAATATTTTATTTGTAATAGAACGTAGATGACAGATCAAACGTTTAATCCGAGTAAATGTATCATTTTAAAGGAAAAATACGTTGATTCAAATTTTCACGGTGTCAACAAATCCCCAAAAAGTTGGGACAAGTAGCCATAACAGGCTCGAAAAAGTTAATTTGAGCATAACGAAGAGCTGGAAGATCAATTAACACTAATTAGGTCAATTGGCAACATGATTGGGTATAAAAAGAGCTTCTCAGAGTGGCAGTGTCTCTCAGAAGCCAAGATGGGTAGAGGATCACCAATTCCCACAATGTTGCGCAGAAAGATAGTGGAGCAATATCAGAAAGGTGTTACCCAGCGAAAAATTGCAAAGACTTTGCATCTATCATCATCAGCTGTGCATAACATCATCCGAAGATTCTGAGAATCTGGAACAACATCTGTGCGTAAGGGTCAAGGCTGTAAAACCATACTGGATTCCCGTGATCTCCGGGCCCTTAAACGACACTGCACCACAAACAGGAATGCTACTGTAAAGGAAATCACAGAATGGGCTCAGGAATACTTCCAGAAATCATTGTCAGTGAACACAATCCACGTGCCATCCGCCGTTGCCAGCTGAAACTCTACAGTGCAAAGAAGAAGCCATTTCTTGTATTAGACAAGAATGGGAGAGCATTCCTATTTCTAAACTTAAGAAACTGGTCTCCTCGGTCCCCAGACGTCTGTTGAGTGTTGTAAGAAAAGGGGAGATGCCACACAGTGGTGAAAATGGCCTTGTCCCAACTTTTTGGGGATTTGTTGACACCATGAAATTCTGATTCAACATATTTTTCCCTTAAAATGGTACATTTTCTCAGTTTAAACTTTTGTTCCGTGATTTATGTTCTATTCTGAATAAAATATTAGAAGTTGGCACCTCCACATCATTGCATTCAGTTTTTATTCACGATTTGTATAGTGTCCCAACTTTTTGGGAATCCGGTTTGTAATTTATTGCCATGGATGTAACTGTGCAGTACCCCAAGATTAAAGTATTGGCCCCATCACAGAGTAGGGAGGGTGGCAGCAGTCGCAGTAGCAGTGACAGTAGTGGCCTCAAAACAGAGTGGGAAGGGTGGCAGCAACAGCAGTGGCAGTAAAGCTGGGTTCACATCACTGTTTATTTTTCCATTCTTCTGAGCTGTCAGAAGAACAAATAACTTTAAAAAAAAAAAAGGCCTCTTTCACACTTGCGTTGTTAGGATCCGGCGTGCACTTCGGTTGCCGGAAGTGCCCGCCGGATCCGTAACACCGCAAGGTAACTGAAAGCATTTGAAGACTGATCAGTCTTCAAAATGCGTTCAGTGTTACTATGGCAGCCAGGACGCTATTAAAGTCCTGGTTGCCATAGTAGTAGTGGGGAGCGGGGGAGCAGTATACTTACCGCCCGTGCGGCTCCCGGGGCGCTCCAGAGTGACGTCAGAGCGCCCCATGCGCATGGATGACGTGATACTTGCGCGGACGGTAAGTATACTGCTCCCCCGCTCCCCACTACACTTTACCATGGCAAACAGGACTTTAGCGTCCTGGCAGCCATGGTAACCATTCAGGAAAAGCTAAACGTCGGTAATGTGCCGAAACAACGTTTAGCTTAAGGCCGGATCCGGATTAATGCCTTTCAATGGGCATTAATTCCGGATCCGGCCTTGCGGCAAGTCTTCAGGATTTTTGGCCGGAGCAAAAAGCACAGCATGCTGCGGTATTTTCTCCGGCCAAAAAACGTTTCGTTCCGGAACTGAAGACATCCTGATGCATCCTGAACGGATTTCTCTCCATTAAGAATGCATGGGGATAATCCTGATCAGGATTTTTCCGGCATAGAGCCCCGACGACGGAACTCTATGCCGGAAAAGAAATACGCAAGTGTGAAAGAGCCCTAAGCCTGTATTTTGAGCTTCCATAAAGTAGCCTCTTTCAGATGGTCAGTATTTGATTTGTAATTTTAGACCAAAAACAGGAGTGGGTTCAAAACAGACAACTCCTGCTTTTGGCTTACAAATACTGATCAAATACTGATACAAAATACTGACCATGTGAAAGAGGACTTATGTTTAATTTGCATCTGTTTTGGCAATTTAAGTCTGAAATCAGTTTTTTCAACAAGGAAAAAAGTCCTGCATGCAGAACTTAAATAGCTTCTTTCACATGGTATTTACATTTCAAGTTTGCATCATGCCCAGTAGTCCATGGGTAACAGAGTGCAGTCCAAGTATGCCACCACCTGCTGGTTGAGGTTCTGCTGCATGTCCTGCTGCTGCTGGGTTGTTTCTTCAGTAGGCGGCTGATGAAAACTGCTCATCAGAGACTGCAGACTGAAGTTGCTGCATATAGAGCTGAACGGTAGTCGCACCCCTAGAGGAGTCTGTGCTGGCCGGTAACTGCTGACTGTCCTCACAAAGCTCATCCTTGCTGAAAGCAGAGCAGGCGGCATACCTTACGTGGCTAGCAGAAGTAGCAGAAAAAGAAAGAGGCAGGTTCAGGACAGGTGAAGGCACAGAGGCAGTTCCTGGGCCATGCCAACTAAGCATGGTGTCACAGGAAGCTACCAATTCCTGGCTGTGTGCATCTGTTGTCGCTTGAGATTATGTTAGAGGGCGAGTCAACCATTCCAGTACAGCTGGATTGTTGGTCAAAACACGACAGTGACAGTGGCAGCTTTGTCCTGTTGCTGCGGCTGCTGTTACACCGACCTTTCTTCTGTTGCTACTTGTGCTAGCTACAGCAGCATTTTTGCCACTGCCCATTCCCTTTGAGGGCCCAGGCAACTATCTGTCAGCCAAAGTGTACAGTAACTGTATCAGTAATGTAACAGCAGTTGAACAAGATAAACGCGACGATATATTAGACCGCCCTTAAATATTAACTGCAAATGTGTCAGCAGTTCAACAAGATGCAGACGCGATATATTAGACCGCCCTTTAATACTGAGGCACAGTACTTCATATATCAACTAAAAGATTAAAGGGATTCTGTCACCTGGATTTTAGTGACAGAGCTTTTAACATCATCACATCAGTCTGCTCGTTTTGTATTAAAATATACTAGTATTACTACCCTAAGTGTTGTCATTTGTCTAGAAATCGCTTCTATTAATATAGAAATTACCTGAGTAAGGTGCCCAAGGGGCTGTCCCTCCGGCCGTTGGAGCCCAGACGCGCCCCTTCTCCTGGAGCCCAGCACCGCCCCACTGCTAATTTATTCACTCCTCATTGCCGGCTGGCGCATGTGCAGTGCGTTCTGTGCAGGCCGATTCCAGGCCCTGACATGTGTATCCACGCAGTGAGCGTTGCTGGGCTCCGGTAGAAGGGCGTGTCTGGGCTCCAACGGCCAGAGAGACAGCCACTTGGGCACCTTAGTCAGGTAATTACTATATTAATAAAAGCGATTTTCTAGACAAAGGACAACACTTAGTTATGGCCGGACTGAGGGGCGTAGCCTTAGGGGAGGGCATCATGACGGGGGTTTGGTTTAGAGAGACCCCAGTTAGTGGGTTAGGTGGAGTTTAGAGGGATGGGAGGAGGAAATGGGGAGAAAGGGGGATTGGGTGGTTTAAGCATAGGGGTGTGGTTAAGGGGTTAAATAGGGAAGCAGAGAGGAGAACGGGGGCCATTTTGTGCGATCCTGAGAAGAGCTGGTACCTGTACAGAGAGCGAGTGTCAGTCATGGAACAGCTAGAAGAGACCATTGCTAGGTTGCGGGCAGCGGCGGAGGTCTGCGACGCCGACTGGATTCATGCGCAGGTGCAGAAGATGCTCCAGGGGGCGGCGGTGGCTCCAGCTGGGCCTCAGCCAATGTTAATCCGCGCTACAGCCCGGAGGCTTCTCAAGCGTCTCAGCCCCCCACCAAGGCTCAGCGCCGCAAACGGAGCCCTCAAGGGACCCTCCGGGGGGTCGGCGGGGACCGCTTCCTCAAGTACTCCCCGGCGTGGGAGGAATCCGGCTGGTAGGCGGAGCCTGCGAGGTGGTCGGGCCCGGTCACCTCGGTCTTCAACGATGGACGGCGGGGGAGATGGACCAGGTGCGGGGGTCTCCAGCCCTGGATCGGAGGCGGAGACCTCCCAGCGGGTGCAGGACGTCGGGAGGAACGGGGCTGCCGCAGTTTCCAGGGTGCAAGGAAAAGGAAGCTCTGCCCACTCTGCTACAGCCCGGGAAGATGGATGTCCTAACGTCTCTAGCCTGGGGCTGGCTAGGGGACTAGAAGAAGAGGGGCAACGCGGAGGAGCGATCTGCTGGAGTCCGGATCTACGGCTGGTGGGGACACAGCACCCAGGCAGCCAGGTGAGGCCTCTTGGGGAACGTTAGCGCAGATTGTTCGGGGGGCTGGGGGTGTTGGGGGGTCCCCAGTAGATATTAGCAGGGGTTTAGGGCAATTGTTAGGGGGGCTGGCGGGTTTGCTTGCTGGGGTATGGGGGGGGCGTCTCCGTTACCAGCGTGGGGGGTGTCCTTTTTTTCTGGGGGAGCGAGTGTGGTTGGGGGGGCCAGTTTAGGTGTAGGGTCTACGGTAGCGTCAGTGCACACGCAGGCGGGGGGGCGGCGGAGGAGGAGACGGTGCGGATGGATGATAGGGGAGGTATATGTCTGCTTTGAGGGCCCATTGGGGGCGCATTTGAAGCAGGAGGTGAGGGAAAATATTTGGAGGGGGGGAGTATGTGGAGATTTTTTCCTTGCTTCCCTTAGACAAATTTAACCTGGATAGGGTGAGACGGGATGAGGGTAAGAAGGAGGAGGAAGAGAAGCGGAGGTACCGGCTGATACCGCGGATGTTTACAAACTGGCTGCAGGCGTTCGCGATATTAGCGAGCATGACTGGGGAGAAGGCGCCGGAGTGCTGTTCGGCGTTGTTTTGTTATTTGGATGCTGTTGGTGAGGCTTATAGGGTGTATGGGGGGATGGCGTGGCTGCGGTACGACGAGCAGTTCCGGCAGCGGAAGGTGGTGCGTCCCGAAATAAAGTGGGACCACAAGGATATAGCCTTGTGGTTAAAGGTTACTGCGCCGGTGAGACAGGGCCAGTCCTTTCGGGGAGATGCAGGAGGCAGTCCAATGTTGGGTCTGCATCCGCGAAGGGGCTTTGTTTCACATTTAATGACGAAACATGTAAATTCGGAGCAAAGTGTAAATTTAAACACGAGTGCTCGGGGTGCGGAGGGTCACACGGGGCGGCGCGGTGCTTTAGGGACAACAGACAGAGGGGGGGAACTTCAATAGCAAAGGGGGAGACGCCGGTACGTCTGGGAAGGATGGGCCCGTTTCTACACAGGTATCCGGATAAGGAAGCGGCAGCCTTATTGTGGGAAGGTTTTTTGGTTGGGTTTAGGATCCCGTTTGTTCAGTGTGAAGCGGTGTTGGTTTGTTCAGTGTGAAGGGTAGTGTTGTTTGGTGTTCTGGATTGCGCCAGGGGCGTACACAAAAATCATTGGGCCCCATAGCAAGAATCTGAATTGGGCCCCCTAACTCCGCCCATTACCCACCCCTGGCCGTGGCTCCTCCGCTGCCACACCCATTTGCTAATAAGTAAAGAAATACAATGTATAAATAACCTTTTAAAACTCTTATGGATAAATCATAATTTTTTTTTATAGAGGGAACCGCATTCCTCCGCCTTCACTCACAGGTGCCGCGATCAGCATTGATCGTGGCACCTGGGGGGTTAAATGATGGGGGCTGTGCACTGTCCAGAGACATTACATCACATGTGACTGATATCTGCCGCTCCTCTTATAACGCTCCAGTGCTGATATAACCTCCAGAGACATTACATCCTATGTGATTGATATCAGCCGCTCCTCTTATAACGCTCCAGTGCTGATATAACTTCCAGAGACATTACATCGTATGTGACTGATATCAGCCGCTTCTCTTATAATGCTCCAGCACTGATATAACCGCAAGAGACATTGCATCCTATGTGACTGATATCAGCCGCTTCTCTTATAACGCTCCAGCGCTGATATAACCGCCAGAGACATTGCATCCTATGTGACTGATATCAGCTGCTTCTCTTATAACGCTCCAGCGCTGATATAACCTCCAGAGACATTACATCATACATATGGGGGTGAGGGCTGGGAAAATTTGAAATGCCACTGATGGGGGGGGGAGTCACTGGGAGACATAACTTCTTGCTTTGCATGAAGTATAGGTGAGATAGTCAGTGGGCAGGTCTGTGAAGGGCTGGAACAGCAGGGGGACACAAGATGTTCTCTGGCAGCAGTTTCAATCAGGACTCTGACTTCCCTCCCACAGTAACTTACCCCATTGTTGCTGTGTAGGAGGACCGGTGAGGGACTGAACTTTATACTGGAGGCACAGTGACACCGGAGGTCAGAAGGTGCAGGGTCTCCATTATCTCCTGCTGCTGCCTCGGCTCCTCTGGCTCCGCCCCCTCCTCACACATGAAGGAATATCACACTGCAGAGAGGAGGAGGGGGGGGGAGCTGTCTGCTCATGTCAGATCGGTAAAGTTTACTTTGGAGAAAGGAACAATCCCTGCACGGTACTGTGCTGTCCCTTTCTCCAAAGTAAAACTAAATGCAGTCCAGCAGCAGAGAAGGAAGAATGGTGGTAGCTGGGAGCCGGCCCTTGCTTCCATGCACTCCGGGCCCCCCCCTCCCACGGGCCCCATAGCAGCTGCGTGGTCTGCCTATATTGGCAGTACGCCACTGGATTGCGCTATGTGCCCGGTGCTGAGTTTACGTGAATACTGGGATGGTAGGAGGAGCTTTTGTTAGTGCATGAGGATGATTCTTTTTTGTCGCGTTTTCAGTTTGCGGCGGTCTTTTCGAAATGTTTGGTTCGGTTGGGTTTGGGGCCTGACGGGTATTAGAGTCATTCTTTTAGAATCGGGGCGGCAACGGAAGCGGCGAGGTGGGGGTTGGGCGACGAGATTATAAAAAGGATTCGGCGGTGGGAATCTTTTCGGTTTAGATCGTATATTCGTTTGCATAGTTTGTAAGGGAACGGCCGGGGGGGCTGGTAGGAGGACGGTTTATGTATGCAATGTCATTATTGGTTGTTCTTGGTTTGTTTTCTTTGCAGATGCAGTGCCGGCCCTAGTGTGGATCCTCGGACATTCGTATGTCTTTTGGGGGGCTGTCCGGGCAGCGGTTCGGCCGGATGATCAGCAGTTGGGGTTCCCGAGATCCATGGCGGTGGTGAGATGGCTAGGGCGGAGGGGTATGGTTTGGGCGGGGGTGTTGCCGGAGATTCACAGGTTTGTGAGGCAGGATAGGGCACCCGAAGTGTTGGTGTTGCATGTGGGCGGGAATGACCTGGCAGCGCGGCCGTTCCGCGAGTTGTTGCAGGGCATTAAATTTGACTTGCTGAGGATATGGGCGTTGTTCCCACGGATGGTGACGGTCTGGTCCGATATAGTTCCTAGGATGGTGTGGAGAGATGCACGGTCAGTGGAGGGTGTGAACAGGGCCCGTGTTAAGGTAAACCGGGCAATGGGTCGGTTCATGGCCAGGAATGGGGCGGTGGCAGTGAGGCATATGGAGCTTGAGAAGGGTGTGGGGGGGTTTTGGCGGGCTGACGGTGTGCACTTAAATGCGGTTGGTCTGGACATGTGGAGCTTAGCAATCCAGGAGGGTATTGAGGTGCCCTTGCGTTTGTGGAGGAACGCACAGACTTAAGGCGGTCAAGTCTTCGCGTCGGTGGTGGGGGGAGGTCCTTGAAGTTGGTCATATTCACAGAGGAGGATGCTGGGAGGGCTCCATGGTTGGGGCTGGACTCCCAGTGGTGACGGATTTTAAAGGGGCCATTCAGTGGTGCTTCTGAGCTGGAGGGCAACGGCTGGAGGCAAGATGGCTCACCCAGTGGGGTATTTGCAGTTGTTTGGGGGCTTCAAGGACCTCCCCTCGGGGGGAATTGTTATTTATTAAATGTTATGTTTATAAGTTAAAAAAAGACGGCTGCTGTGGCCGATTTATTCCAAGCCCGGTGTCTGTGTGTCATTTTGGGGCAGGTTGAGTAGAGATATGGGTGGAGATAGCTTGCGAGGATTGGGGGAAAGAAAGGGGGATTGTTAGGCGTCGGACGGCAGATAACCAATACCTCCGTCAAGTTATGGCAGGACTGAGGGGCATAGCCTTAGGGGAGGGCATCATGACGGGGGTTTGGTTTAGGGAGACCCCAGTTAGTGGGTTAGGTGGAGTTTAGAGGGATGGGAGGAGGAATTGGGGAGAAAGGGGGATTGAGTGGATTAAGCGTAGGGCGGTGGTTAAGGGGTTAAATAGGGAAGCAGAGAGTTGAACGGGGCCATTTTGTGCAATCCTGAGAAGAGCTCCCGCCCACCCTCCCTTTATTGAGGGGTTAGTGGGAAGAGGTTTAGGGTGTAGAGGGGCAGGTGGGGTTGTTTAGGTGTCACGGTGGCTGTGGCGGGGGGAGGTCCTTGAAGTTGGTCATATTCACAGAGGAGGATGCTGGGAGGGCTCCATGGTTGCGGCTGGACTCCCAGTGGTGACGGATTTTAAAGGGGCCATTCAGTGGTGCTTCTGAGCTGGAGGGCAACGGCTGGAGGCAAGATGGCTCACCCGGTGGGGTATTTGCAGTTGTTTGGGAGCTTCAAGGACCTCCCCTCGGGGGGGGGAATTGTTATTTATCAAATGTTATGTTTATATGTTAATAAGAGACGGCTGCTGTGGCCGATTTATTCCAAGCCCGGCGTCTGTGTGTCATTTTGGGGCAGGTTGAGTTGAGATATGGGTGGAGATAGCTTGTGAGGATTGGGGGAAAGAAAGGGGGATTGTTAGGGGTCGGACGGCAGATAACCAATACCTCCGTCAAGGGTAGTAATACTAGTATATTTTAATACAAAACGAGCAGACTGATGTGATGATGTTAAAAGCTCTGTCACTAAAATCCAGGTGACAGAATCCCTTTAAAGTGGATTTTAGTGAGAGAGATTTTAGCAAGATAGCATACAAAGAGTGCCATTATTTGCCACGTTTGCAGCCTCCATACCTCGCCTTATGGGAAGAGGATTTGCACTGTGTACTGATTGTTGTTAGATGTACTGCAACTCCTATTTTGCACTCCAAAAAATACATTTATTCTTGTACCTTTGGCCTGGTTTCCTGACCTCTACCACACCATACTCTGGTCGTTGAACCACTACACCTCCTGCCAGACACCCTCACAACCACCAACATCAAGGGCACCCCAAACTACCAATCAGACAGGAGCCCCAACCACAGGGAGCTCCACAAGGGAAGGAAGGGTGCAGTCTCCTATCACTGTGTCAGCCCTGGGGGGCGAGAGACGGAAAGTTACCACTGTCACACAACTTATAGTCAGAGCCACTACCACACCCATCCTCCTCTGTAGCTTCTCAAGGGCTCTCTGCACATGGCTATGGTGAATGGATTCTGTATGCTCAACACTGATAAGCATTATACACAGACTGGCATTCGGAGGCTTATTTGACAAGAGAACAGTAAAATGAATAAATAAAATACATTAAAAAATGAATTTACAGTATACAGTATAAGTTCTGTGGAAGTTTAGTTACACTTTAAGTCCATGTAAACTAAAGTAAAAGTTAATAAAAAAATAAAGAAAAATACCCTAATAATTATTAAGATAAGAGGTCACAGGAGTAAATCTAGGTTTCTGTCTCTAAGGTATTGATACATGTTTAAAATCAGGAGTAAAAAGTGAGTCAGCCTCTTTACACCATACATCCCTCTCACACAGGCTTGCAGTGCTCTATGAACCATTCCCATTACTAGTAAGTATCATTATTTTACTATTTAACAAACAGTTTGATTAGAAGGGAGTATTTTTTGCACTCAATTTTGAAGGAAAACTTTTTAGTTACTATTGGCTGTAAGGGAGGTTTCACACATTACTTATTTTGGAGAGAAAAAAGTGCAGTTTTTGTGGCCTTTTTTCATGTACTTTATGTTTTTTTAAGCGAAAACCAGAAGTAGATTCAAAAGGTACGGGACATATAAAGGAAGAACTAGTAATTTTCCATCCTGCTGAATCCACTTCTATCATTGGCTCAAAAACTGCATCAAAACTGTATAAAAGAAACTGCACTTGCTTAAAAAAATAATCCATGTGTGAAGCCACATTAGAGGTCCCTACACATATGATATCGGTTTGGATTTTTATTTTATTTTTTTGGTTTACCAAAAAAAAGCATAGAAACCGCTTTTGCTTTATTCAATAACTTTTGTGTTATGGCATTTTTTTTTGTGCCGTTTTTTGCAAGACTAATGTTTGAAAAAAAAACACTACCAATTACAGATGTAGCATCGCTAGCGCTCACAGTGGAATCGCGTGAGCGCAGAGCGATATCCTGTTTTATTAGCTACGAAGAGCGTAAAAAGAATAAAAAAATTCAGGGTGCAATTTGGGTTTGTAGCAGATGGCGCATGGACCTGCAGTTTAATATGGTAGTAGTTGTACGTAATGTAGTAATGAATGGCCCCTGTGACTTCCCCATAAAATATAAATGAAAAATAGAAATATATAAAAGGATCCATAGAAGATAAAATTCAGTTTTCTGTGACAATAAATAAAATACCTACAGTATAATATAGGTCTATACTAAACAGATCGCCGGTCCTGGCCAGCGAACGCTCAATAATGACTAGTCTGTAGTCTGTATAGAACAGCCATTCACAGGACCCTATATATTCATATATTGCACATACTGTATATCTGACTAGTCACATGTATGATCATAGTCATCATGTCACCATTATCATCATAATACCGTATGTGCAGATCACTGCTTTCAATTCAAGTAATGACCTTTATTTGAGTAAGGCTCTTGAGATCGATCTGAAATATTCCAAATGGTACCTAATAATAATAGAATTGAATACAATCTCTAATACATCCAGTATTATGATGATAATGGTGCATGCAGCACATAAAAAATGTGAATAATCAGATATATGGTTGTTGCTCCATATCTAACTATCTGTCTGTCTATCACTCTGTCTATTTGTCTATCTGAGTAATACAGTAGCATCGCAGGATCATAGTGGGAGTAGTACTGTATAGTAACCCCTTAAGGACTCAGCCCTATTTCACCTTAAGGACTTGGCCATTTTTTGCAAATCTGACCAGTGTCACTTTAAGTGCTGATAACTTTAAAACACTGACTTATCCAGGCCATTCAGTTTTTTTCATCACATATTGTACTTCATGACACTGGTAAAATGAAGTCCCAGAAATTTTTTTTTTTTTTGCATAATAAAATACAAAATTTACCAAACATTTGGAAAAATTAGCAAATTTCAAAGTTTCAGTTTCTCTACTTCTGTAATACATAGTAATACCCCAAAAATTGTGATGACTTAACATTCCCCATATGTCTACTTCTTGTTTGAATTATTTTGGGAATGATATTTTATTTTTTGGGGATGTTGCAAGGCTTAGAAGTTTAGAAGTAAATCTTGAAATTTTTAAGAAATTTACAAAAACCCAATTTTTAGGGACCACTACAGGTCTGAAGTCACTTTGCGAGGCTTACATAATAGAAACCGCCCAAAAATGACCCCATTCTATAAACTACACCCCTCAGGGTATTCAAAACTGATTTTACAAACTTCGTTAACCCTTTAGGTGTTGCACAAGAGTTATTGGCAAATGGTGATGAAATTTGAGAATTTCATTTTTTTTGGCCTAATTTTCCATTTTAACCCATTTTTTCCACTAACAAAGCAAGGGTTATCAGCCAAACAAGACTGTATCTTTATTGCCCTGACACTGTCATTTACAGAAACACCCCATATGTGGCCGTAAACTACTGTACAGCCACACAGCGGGGCGTAGAGTGAAAGGTGCGCCGTATGGTTTTTGGAAGCCAGATTTTGCTGGACTGTTTTTTTGACACCATGTCCCATTTGAAGCCCCCTGATGCACCCCTAGAGTAGAAACTCCATGAAAGTGACCCAATCTAAGAAACTACACCCCTCAATGTATTCAAAACTGATTTTAGAAACTTTGTTAACCCTTTAGGTGTTGCACAAGATTTAATGGAAAATAGAGATACAATTTCAAAATTTCACTTTTTGGCAGATTTCCCATTTTAATATTTTTTTTTCCAGTTACAAAGCAAGGGTTAACAGCCAAACAAAACTCATTATTTATGGCCCTGATTCTGTAGTTTACAGAAACACCCCATATGTGTTTGTAAGCTGCTGTACGGGCACACGGCAGGGCGCAGAAGGAAAGGAATGCCATACGGTTTTTGGAAGGCAGATTTTGCTGGACTGTTTTTTTTTTACACCATGTCCCATTTGAAGCCCCCATGATGCACCCCTAGAGTAGAAACTCCAAAAAAGTGACCCCATTTTAGAAAGTACGGAATAGGGTGGCAGCTTTGTTGGTACTAGTTTAGGGTACATATGATTTTTGGTTGCTCTATATTACTCTTTTTGTGCGGCAAGGTAACAAGAAATAGCTTTTTTGGCACGTTTTTTTTTTGTTATTTACAACATTCATCTGACAGGTTAGATCATGTAGTAATTTTATAGAGCAGGTTGTCACGGACGCGGCGATACCTAATATGTATACAATTTTTTTATTTATGTAAGTTTTATACAATAACTTTGTAAACTTTAAAACCAAAAAAATGTTTTAGTGTCTCAATAGTCTAAGAGCCATAGTTTTTTCAGTTTTTGGGCGATTATCTTGAGTAGGGTCTCATTTTTTGTGGGATGAGATGACGGTTTGATTGGCATTATTTTGGGGTGCACATGACTTTTTGATCGCTTGCTATTACACTTTTTGTGACGTAAGA
This sequence comes from Bufo gargarizans, assembly GCF_014858855.1. Taxonomy (NCBI): domain Eukaryota; kingdom Metazoa; phylum Chordata; class Amphibia; order Anura; family Bufonidae; genus Bufo; species Bufo gargarizans. The sequence continues at coordinate 53,847,652 of NC_058081.1, read as the reverse complement.
TGACAAAAAATTGCTTTTTTTACACCGTTTTTATTTTTTATTTTTTACGGTGGTCACCTGAGGGGTTAGGTCATGTTATATTTTTATAGAGCCGGTCGATATGGACGCGGCGATACCTAATATGTATACTTTATTTTTATTTATGTAAGTTTTACACAATGATTTCATTTTTGAAACAAAAAAAATCATGTTTTAGTGTTTCCATAGTCTAAGAGCCATAGTTTTTTCAGTTTTTGGGCGATTATCTTGAGTAGGGTCTCATTTTTTGCGGGATGAGATGACGGTTTGATTGGTACTATTTTGGCGTACATGCAACTTTTTTGATCACTTTTATTACCTTTTTTGGGAAGTAAGGTGGGCAAAATTTCAATTTTCTCATAGTTTTTATTTTTTTATTTTTATGGCGTTCACCGTGCGGGGAAAGTAACATGACTGTTTTATAGATCAGGTCGTTATGGACGCGGCGATACCTAATATGTGTAGTGTATTTTATTTTTTTATTTTTATTCAGTGATAAATGTTGTTTTTTTATCTAAACTTTTTTCACTTTAAAAAAAAAAAATTTGACCCAGACCCACTTGGTTCTTGAAGATCCAGTGGGTCTGATGTCTGTATAATACAGTACAGTACACCATATAGGGTTCTGTACTGTATTTTACTTACACTTTGTCTGAACAGATCTATGTCTTTAGCATAGATCTGTTCAGCACCATGGACAGCAGGACGCCTGAGCAGGCGTCCTGTTGCCATGGGAACCTTCCCCGTCTGCCACAACTTCACAGATGGGGAAGGGTAAGCACAGGGCTGAGGGGGGCTGTCGGGGGGCTCTCTCCCTCTCCATAGGGGGGCTGCAAAGGCACAGCAGCCCCCAGATGGAGAGGGAGGGAGCTCCCTGACCGATGACAGTTAACCTTTTCCATACAGGAAAGGGTTAAACGGCTGACATCTGCACAGATGTCAGCAATCTGCTGACACCCTGGTATACCCACTAGAAGCCAACAAATTTTCAAGGGGAGGCAGGCAGGGGATCGCGATCCCGCCTGCCGCACCGCCCGCCTCCCGCAACACCCCCACCGCCTGCGACACCCCCCCTCCCCCGCACCACCCGCCGGCATAAAATCATGCAGGGGTGCAGGGGGGGGGGGGAATCTTTATTTTAGGCACTCAAAAGTTTCTGATCCCCGCGGTCAGGGACCGCGGGGATCAGAAACTGCAAAAAGCGCAGCAAACCGCAGGTCTGAATTGACCTGCGGTTTGCTGTGATCGCCGACACGGGGAGGGTCACATGACCCCCCCCCCGTCATTGTGACAGGATGTCGGCTGAATGATTTCAGCCGGCATTCTGTTCAGATTAACCCCAGGGGCGCCGGAATCCCGATTTAAAGTTAGGACGTACCGGTACGCCCTGAGTCCTTAAGGACTCGGGAAATAGGGCGTACCGGTACGCCCTGCGTCCTTAAGGGGTTAATAAATCTGTCCAGGTCTGTGTCTATATCATACTGGCACACTCCAAACCAAGTATGATATTAATAAGCAAAGTTAAAAAAATAACAAAGAATACAATTTTATACTGTATACCTAAATATAAAAGACAATTGTGCAGCAATGAATGTCATATGTGAACCAGACACAGACATACATGTGTGTATTAACGTGTATGTCTTATACACGTTGTATAGTGTGTATAGTATATGTGTGTGTATTAACGTCTATGTCTTATGTATCAGATGATATGGTAGATCGCTGTTTATACAGTCCCTGACAAAAGTCTTGTCGCTTGTGTACAAATTGACCTGAAGTGCCGCTAAAATATATTTCTAATCAAGATTTTGTTACAAGAAATGGGTCATTTTAATCCCAACAGCTTTTGTAATAATGTTTCAGTACAAAACTAAACTGACAAAAAGTATTCTAATATTCACAGCTTGGTAAAGCCCATTGAGTCAATTTTTGCCAAGACATAAGTGTTGTCGCCTTGTCATATGAGCTTCACCTGTGACTAATAATGGATCAATTAGGTCTCAGGTGTGTATAACAAGAACCCCAGTACACTAGACCTTCACATCAACTGCAACTAGACCTCTGCAAACATGCCTAAGATTCACCCGGAGACTAAAGTGTTGATTATCAAGAGGCTGAAGACCAGATCCACTGCTGATGTGGCAGACACCTTCAGTGTGTCTCAGCGTCAAGTTCAGAGGATAACAAAAAGATTTGAAGAGACGTTTTGGACAAGGCCAGGTCAGGACGACCCTGCAAGACAACTGCTCGAGAGGACAGTTTGTTGGCTCGAAAATCCAAGGCCAGCCCATTTTCCACTGCAGCAGAGCTCCACGAGACCTGGTCACCTGAAGTCCCTGTGTCAACCAGAACAGTTTGTCGGATTCTGTCTTGAAATGGCCTCCATGGTCGAATCAGTGCCCATAAGCCAGCCCTAAACAAAAGACATTTGAAAAACCGTGTGGCATTTGCCAAGGCCCACAGCCTGCTAAAAGGATGGACACTGGAAAAGTGGCAGAAGGCGGATTTTTCAGATGAATCTTCTGTTGAATTACACCACAGTCGCCGCAAATATTGCAGGAGACCTACTGGAACCCGCATGGAGCCGAGATTTACCAAGAAAACAGTGAAGTTTGGTGGAGGCAAAATCATGGTCTGGGGTTACATCCAGTATGGGGGTGTGCGAGGGATCTGCAGGGTGGAAGGCAACATCAATAGTCTAAAATACCAAGAAATCTTAGCTACCTCTTATATTCACAACCATAAAAAAAGGCCAAATTCTGCAGCAGGATGGTGCTCCATCGCATACTTCCATCTCCACATCAAAGTTCCTTAGGGCGAAGAAGATCAAGATGCTCCAGGATTGGCCAGCCCAGTAACCAAACATGAACATCATTGAGCATATGTAGTGTAGGATGCAAGAGGAAGCATGGAAGACGAAACCAAAGAATATTGATGAACTCTGGGAGGCATGCAAGACTGTTTTCTTTGCTATTCCTGATGACTTCATCAATAAATCGTATGAATCCTTGCCAAACCGCATGGATGTTGTCCTTCAAGCTCATGGAAGTCATACAAGATATTACATTTGGATCTCACAGCACCACTACTTAATTTGCTGACATATTTTGGGATTTGCAGTAAAGTTGTTCAATTTCTGTATAGGGGACAAAACTTTTGTCTTGCCAAAATTTGACCTTTCTGTCTTGATTAAATGATAAATCTTTTTTTAGTGAAACTAATTTATTTCAGTGCATTAAACATCATTTGGGAGGCTTTAGCTTTTCATATGAGCTATTTCTAACACCAATGAATTAATTAAAAGTCAGGTTAATAGCAGGAGTTTCTACAAAATAGAGAAGCGACAAGACTTTTGTCAGGGACTGTATGTATTGAGGGGGTAGGGGGCACATCATCTGTGCATTGTGATACTGTACCTGCGCTCCTCTGTAACATCCCCAGGTCACACTGGGCCAGGTGACAAACTCAGTTCAGTATATTATGGATTACGTTGATGTTCTCAGGTTCACATATACAGTCCTGCATTAAGATACTGGGGTGGAGGATGTACAAGCCACAAGTGGGGTGCGCACACACACATCACCTACAAGCACTAATGTACATTTTACAGTTGTTGTTTTTTTTTGCCTAGATTGATGTAGCAGAGCCAGGTTGGTTGTTAAGCAAGGAGATACTGTATTACACATCGATGGATATTACTCCATCATTAAAGCCTCTGACAGTTACCAAAGCAGGCAGCCCTCAGATAGTTCAATGACAAATTTGGCACTGCTACATCTGTCCAGGTCTGTGTCTGGTTAACACTTGACATTCATTGCTGCACAATTGTCTTTTATATTTAGGTATACAGTATAAAATTGTATTCTTTGTTATTTTTTACACTTGTGTAGCGCTTATTAATATCATACTTGGTTTGGAGTGCGCCAGTATGATAAAGACACAGACCTGGACAGATGTAGCAGAGACAAATTTGTCATTGAACTCTCTGAGGGCTGCGTGCTTTCCTAACTCTCAGAGGCTTTCACAATGGAGTGTGCCAGCCAGTGGAGTTACTGTCTCGATCTCCTGAAATACCTTTAAACGAGGATTATGGATTAAATGTAATTGTACAATTATGTGTGTACGGTATACAGTCCTGATCAAAAGTTTAAGACCACTTCAAAAATGGCAAAAAATCATATTTAGCATGGCTGGATATTAACAAGGTTCCAAGTAGAGCTTCAACATGCAACAAGAAGAAATGGGAGTGAGACAAAACATTTTTTGAGCATTCAATTTAATGAAAACAACAAATAAACTGAAATAGGCTGTTTTTCAGCTGATCAAAAGTTTAGGACCACACCTCCAAAAAAAGCTAAACACCACCAAAACAGAAATCCAACTTCCAAACATGAACTCAGTAATGAGTAGCTCCGCCGTTATTGTTGATCACTTCCAAAATTTGTTTCGGCATGCTTGATGCAAGCGTTTCCATGAGGTGAGTCGGAACATTTCTCCAAGTGGTGAAGACGGCCGCACGAAGGCCATCTACTGTCTGGAACTGTTGTCCATTTTTGTAAACTTCCCTTGCCATCCATCTCCAAAGGTTCTCAATTGGATTTAGATCAGGGGAACACGCAGGATGGGCCAAAAGAGTGATGTTATTCTCCTGGAAGAAGTCCCTTGTCCTGCAGGTATTGTGTACTGTAGCGTTGTCCTGTTGAAAAACCCAGTCGTTACCACACAGACGAGGGCCCTCAGTCATAAGGAATGCTCTCTGCAACATCTGGACATAGCCAGCGGCCGTTTGACGCCCTTGCTCTTCCTGAAGCTCCATTGTTCTACTGAAGGAAAAAGCACCCCAGACCATTATGGCGCCCCCTCCACTGTGGCGCATAGAAAACATCTCAGGTGGGATCTGCTTGTCATGCCAGTAACGTTGGAAACCATCAGGACCATCAAGGTATAAAAAAATCTCATCAGAGAATAAAACTTTCTTCCACCTTTGAATGTCCCATGTTTGGTGCTCTCTTGCAAAGTCCAAACGAGCAGTTCTGTGGCATTCAAGGAGACGAGGTCTTTCAAGATGTTTTTTGTTTTTGAAAGCCCTTCAGTCTCAGATGCCATCTGATGGTTATGGGGCTTCAGTCAGCACCGGAAAGGGCCTTAATGTAGGTCGAGGATCGTCCAGTGTTTTGACGGACAGCCAATTGGATCCTCCGGCTCAGGGCTGATGACATTTTTTGGGTCTTCCACTTGACACTTTTTTGTTCCATAACCCTCAGGATCATTTAAGAAATTCCAAATGACTGTCTTACTGCGTCCCACCTCAACCGCAATGGCGCGCTGTGAGAGACCCTGCTTATGCAGTTCAACAACCCGACCAAGTTAAAAAAGGGAGAGTTTTTTTGCCTTTGCCATCACAACGTGTGACTACCTGTCAGAAAATGACAATGAATCCACATCTTTGCACAGATTTGGCCTTTTAAAGGCATGTGGTCCTAAACTTTGGATCAGCTGAAAAACAGCCTGTTTCAGTTTAATCGTTATTTTCAATTAATTAAATGCTCAAAAAATGTTTTGTCTCACTCCCATTTCTTCTTGTTGCATGCTGAAGCTCTACTTGGAACCTTGTTAAGATCCAACAATGTAAAATATGATTTTTTGCCATTTTTCAAGTGGTCTTAAACTTTTGATCAGGACTGTATATATCATAAATCAATACAGCAGCAGCGCTGGTCTATTTTTGCCTGCTAACTTTTGGTGTATTTTAAACCTTACCCAGCGCTGCTGCTGTATGGATTTATTAATATACAGTACTACTCCCACTATGATCCTGCGATGCTTCTGTATTGATCAGATAGAACTTGAGCCATTCCAATAAATAAAAAATAATGACGAATATTCTAAAAATGAATTTATAGCACTATATTCATTATTGTGCTAGATATTTGTTTTTTTAGAATATTCGTCATTTTAGGACCTATGATTTTACAATTTTTGTATTGAATTGTACCATATTTCTCATTCTTTGCTGTAAATGGATTTAGCCGGTAGCAGCAGAGTGTTAGCTGTAAGTTACAGGTAACACTCTCCATTCCTGAGCCGCTGCCATCATAGACAGCAGAGAGGATCAGGGGCTGCAGGGGGGCATCAGGAGGCAATGGGGGCCTTATGGTGGTCACTAAATTACTGGGAATTATTATATGAATGGGGGCACAGTGTCAGTCATGCCGGCTTTTTTGTACACTAAAGCGCTCCGATTGGTTAGTCTGCAGAGACTAATCGGAGCGAGTTGCTAAATCAATGGTCGGCATCATACAAAACGCAAATGTCACTTTAATTAAAATACATATACCATACAAGTATCACTAAATCGGGTTTTGCCACCTAATATTTCAGTCCTATATAAGACGCAATTGTATTGCACAGAAACCGGGTGTAGTACTTTGTCTATATGGTTATTCTGTTTCATTTTTATACTTTTTTAGGATTTAGTCATGCTTGGATGGTATATTTATTTTAATTAAAGTGGCATTTGCGTTTTATATGAAGCCAGCCATTGATTTAACATTGCACAATACAAGCTACTGTAGGTGGTTTAGCAGGTGTAGTGTCATTACGTACTTTAGGTTAACACTGCCATCTATTGGCCTTGTTGTGTGTTGCAGTTACAGTTCGGAGTGAAGAAGGAGAACTCGCGCTTCGTAAGTAACGATATGCGAAAATTATGAGCGCAAGCGATACTACATCTGTATTTAAAAAAACTAAACAAAACTCTCTCTCCCCAGCGTGTCATAGTGCCCATAGGCTTTCAGCTAACATCTGGAATCTGGAGCTAATGTTTCAACAGAAAAAATGGGAGCAAAAAAAGGTACTAAAAACATAAAGGAGTGTTTATATAGAAACTCCACACAATTCACCCCATTTAACAAAGCTTCACCTCTCAAAGAATTCCAAACAGCATTCAAGAAGATTGTTAACCATTTAGATGTTTTGCATAAATTCACACGAAATGGAGGTGAAATTTTAACATTTAGTGGGTTATTTATGAACAGATGTCTAAAACACCCGTCTTAATAAATGTGCCCTTTAACTTTTTAGCAGATTTCCTATTTTAGTCATTTTTTTAAAGGATGCTGCCATTAAACCTAGAGGCTCTCCTCTCTCTGCCACTGCTGCACCCTCTCCACTTTGATTGACGGGGCCTGCCGTGATGATGACCCTGTCAATGTGGAGGGCGTGGTAGAGTCAGAGAGAGCAGAGCTTCTAGGTGTAACAGTAACGCCCCCATTGCTCCTAAAGACTCATTTGCATATATAAAGACTTCATTTTTCTCAGATATGCGGGCACATATGAACATGGGACCAACACAGATGCCTTTTTGCTTGGATGCCTTTTTGCTATATACTTTAGTTGCAATATGTCCCCCTTTGTCAAGTAACATATCAGCATTACATCTAGCAAGGCAAAATGGTTTTCATGGATTTCAGCTATAAATTTAATTCTCACATTATTATTTAAATCGTCGATGAACCTTTGAAAGTGTTTTTTTACTGACCCATAGGACAAAAATGACATCAATGTTACTATACATAGGCAGATGAAATAAAATTAATAATAATTAAGTATATGTGTCACGGCGGGCGTGCACTCCGAATAACAGATAACGCACCAACCAGGCTCTGGACGAGAGACAGGGGAAGGTTCACCTCCTAGCTAATCCCTGACCTCTTTCCCTGCACTGCTCAGCCCACATACAGACCTTGAAGGTAGGTGTGATGTGTCTTCCAGCCTGGGCTGACAAAACCCTGAATTCCCTGAGATGGTGAAGTGGGGAAATAGGAGCAGCCTGCTCGCACAGAACCTGGATGGGAAAGATGACACAAAACAACCAAACTAGAAATGACACTTATCTTTCAGAGCAGGAACAGACAGCCAACCTTCCCTCATAGCTTCCCAGACCACAATGATTAGTATAATCCGCTCAGATCACTTGGCTGGAGTGCCATTTAAAATAATGACTCCACCCAGTGCACCTGATGAGAGGCAAATCCAGCACGGCACCAAAACAAACACTAACTTCGTGCTGCTATCCTGGCCGACCTCCGCACATCATCAGAGTGGGGCATGACAATATGTTACTAGGGCCCGGCGATGCGCGCTTGCTTTGCAGCATCGCCGGCACCCTTCTCGAGATGAGGCGGGAGGACGCGAGCTGCGTACTCATTCCCATGACAAAGGTGGGGCGGGAAGGACCCGGCCGCGCACACCTCCTCAGCGTGGCCGGCGTCCTCCGTTCCCCAGAAGACAGGATGCAGGGAAACTGATTGCCCAGGTTGATGACTCAGCGCTCAGCTAAAGTAGACCTGGAGGGACGGGTCAGGTAATGCTGGCCACGTCATGTGACTCTATTACCTCCGGTTTTTAACAGGCAGCCTGCTGGCCACACTTTGCCTGTTATTGGGTCTGTATTACCTGCCTGCTACGTTTGTGTTATTTGGATCTTCTGACCTTGGTTTCCGTTCCTGACCTCGCTCCTGTTTATAACCTGGATTTTGACTTGACCTCCTGGCTGTTTGACCTCGGCGTGTTGTTTGACTATGCTATTGCTTATTGCTTGTGTACTGACGTCCTCTCCTGGTATTAACCTCGGTTTGCTTCACCTTGCTTTGTGTTCTGTGTGTCCTGTTGCTTGTCTTTGTTCATTCCTTTCCCTACCCTGCACTTACCAAGGTTAGGGACTGTCGTCCAGTTGTGCACAGTTACCTAGGATGGATCGTGCAAGTAGGCAGGGAGAGAGGCATGGGTGGCAGTCAGGGGTGCACGCTTCCCTACCTCCCTATGACAGTATACTTCCTAAAATATGAAATAATGTAAAAATGTTTCTTGCTCTCACAATCTTACCACACTCAATAAGGGTATAACCCAATTCAGGATGATGCTTGGTGTATGGAGTTGAGAATATCAAAAATGGACGTCTCTTTATTAGAGTTGAGCGAACACCTGGATGTTCGGGTTCGAGAAGTTCGGCCGAACTTCCCGGAAATGTTCGGGTTCGGGATCCGAACCCGATCCGAACTTCGTCCCGAACCCGAACCCCATTGAAGTCAATGGGGACCCGAACTTTTCGGCACTAAAACGACTGTAAAACAGCCCAGGAAAGGGCTAGAGGGCTGCAAAACTCAGCAACATGTAGGTAAATCCCCTGCAAACAAATGTGGATAGGGAAATGAATTAAAATAAAAATTAAATAAATAAAAATTAACCAAAATCAATTGGAGAGAGGTCCCATAGCAGAGAATCTGGCTTCCCGTCACCCACCACTGGAACAGTCCATTCTCAGATATTTAGGCCCCGGAACCCAGGCAGAGGAGAGAGGTCCCGTAACAGAGAATCTGGCTTCATGTCAGCAGAGAATTAGTCTGCATGTCATAGCAGAGAATGAGGCTTCACGTCAGCCACCACTGCAACAGTCCATTGGCATATATTTAGGCCCAGCACACAGGCAGAGGAGAGAGGTCCCGTAACAGACAATCTGGCTTCATGTCAGCAGAGAATCAGTCTGCATGTCATAGCAGAGAATCAGGCTTCACGTCAGCCACCACTGCAACAGTCCATTGGCATATATTTAGGCCCAGCACACAGGCAGAGGAGAGAGGTCCCGTAACAGACAATCTGGCTTCATGTCAGCAGAGAATTAGTTTGCATGTCATAGCAGAGAATGAGGCTTCACGTCAGCCACCACTGCAACAGTCCATTGTCATAAATTTAGGCCCAGCACCCAGGCAGAGAAGAGAGGTCCCGTAACAGACAATCTGGCTTTATGTCAGCAGAGAATCAGTCTGCATGTCATAGCAGAGAATCAGGCTTCACGTCACCCAACATTGGAACAGTCCATTAGCATATATTTAGGCCCCGGCACCCAGACAGAGGAGAGGTTCATTCAACTTTGGGTAGCCTCGCATTATAATGGTAAAATGAAAATAAAAATAGGATTGAATGAGGAAGTGCCCTGGAGTCCAATAATATATGGTTAAGGGGAGGTAGTTAATGTCTAATCTGGACAAGGGATGGACAGATCCTGTGGGATCCATGCCTGGTTCATTTTTATGAACGTCAGCTTGTCCACATTGGCTGTAGACAGGCGGCTGCGTTTGTCTGTAATTACGCCCCCTGCCGTGCTGAATACACGTTCAGACAAAACGCTGGCCGCCGGGCAGGCCAGCACCTCCAAGGCATAAAAGGCTAGCTCTGGCCACGTGGACAATTTAGAGACCCAGAAGTTGAATGGGGCCGAACCATCAGTCAGTACGTGGAGGGGTGTGCACATGTACTGTTCCACCATGTTAGTGAAATGTTGCCTCCTGCTAACACGTTGCGTATCAGGTGGTGGTGCAGTTAGCTGTGGCGTGTTGACAAAAGTTTTCCACATCTCTGCCATGCTAACCCTGCCCTCAAAGGTGCTGGCATTGACACAGCTGCCTTGGCGACCTCTTGCTCCTCCTCTGCCTTGGCCTTGGGCTTCCACTTGTTCCCCTGTGACATTTGGGAATGCTCTCAGTAGCGCGTCTACCAACGTGCGCTCGTACTCGCATATCTTCCTATCACGCTCCAGTGCAGGAAGTAAGGTGGGCACATTGTCTTTGTAGCGTGGATCCAGCAGGGTGGCAACCCAGTAGTCCGCACAGGTTAAAATGTGGGCAACTCTGCTGTCGTTGCGCAGGCACTGCAGCATGTAGTCGCTCATGTGTGCCAGGCTGCCCAGGGGTAAGGACAAGCTGTCCTCTGTGGGAGGCGTATCGTCATCGTCCTGCCTTTCCCCCCAGCCACGCACCAGTGATGGACCCGAGCTGCGTTGGGTGCCACCCCGCTGTGACCATGCTTCATCCTCATCCTCCTCCACCTCCTCCTCATCCTCGTCCTCCTCGTCCTCCAGTAGTGGGCCCTGGCTGGCCACATTTGTACCTGGCCTCTGCTGTTGCCAAAAACCTCCCTCTGAGTCACTTCGAAGAGACTGGCCTGAAAGTGCTAAAAATGACCCCTCTTCCTCCTCCTCCTCCTCCTGGGCCACCTCCTCTTCCATCATCGCCCTAAGTGTTTTCTCAAGGAGACATAGAAGTGGTATTGTAATGCTGATAACGGCGTCATCGCCACTGGCCATGTTGGTGGAGTACTCGAAACAGCGCAACAGGGCACACAGGTCTCGCATGGAGGCCCAGTCATTGGTGGTGAAGTGGTGCTGTTCTGTAGTGCGACTGACCCGTGCGTGCTGCAGCTGAAACTCCACTATGGCCTGCTGCTGCTCGCACAGTCTGTCCAGCATGTGCAAGGTGGAGTTCCACCTGGTGGGCACGTCGCATATGAGGCGGTGAGCGGGAAGGCCGAAGTTACGCTGTAGCGCAGACAGGCGAGCAGCAGCAGGATGTGAACGCCGGAAGCGCGAACAGACGGCCCGCACTTTATGCAGCAGCTCTGACATGTCGGGGTAGTTGTGTATGAACTTCTGCACCACCAAATTCAGCACATGCGCCAAGCAAGGGATGTGCGTCAAATTGGCTAGTCCCAGAGCTGCAACGAGATTTCGCCCATTATCACACACCACCAGGCCGGGCTTGAGGCTCACCGGCAGCAACCACTCGTCGGTCTGTTGTTCTATACCCCGCCACAACTCCTGTGCGGTGTGGGGCCTGTCCCCCAAACATATGAGTTTCAGAATGGCCTGCTGACGTTTACCCCGGGCTGTGCTGAAGTTGGTGGTGAAGGTGTGTGGCTGACTGGATGAGCAGGTGGAAGAAGAGGAGGAGGAAGCCGAGAAGGAGGAGGTGGCAACAGGAGGCAAAGAATGTTGCCCTGCGATCCTTGGCGGCGGAAGGACGTGCGCCAAACAGCTCTCCGCCTGGGGCCCAGCTGCCACTACATTTACCCAGTGTGCAGTTAGGGAGATATAGCGTCCCTGGCCGTGCTTACTGGTCCACGTATCTGTGGTTAGGTGGACCTTGCTACAGATGGCGTTGCGCAGTGCACACTTGATTTTATCGGATACTTGGTTGTGCAGGGAAGGCACGGCTCTCTTGGAGAAGTAGTGGCGGCTGGGAACAACATACTGTGGGACAGTAAGCGACATGAGCTGTTTGAAGCTGTCTGTGTCCACCAGCCTAAATGACAGCATTTCATAGGCCAGTAGTTTAGAAATGCTGGCATTCAGGGCCAGGGATCGAGGGTGGCTAGGTGGGAATTTACGCTTTCTCTCAAAAGTTTGTGAGATGGAGAGCTGAACGCTGGCGTGTGACATGGTTGAGACGCTTGGTGACGGAGGTGGTGGTGGTGTTGTTGGTGGTACATCCCCTGTTTGCTGGGCGGCAGGTGCCAACGTTCCTCCAGAGGCGGAGGAAGAGGCCGAGGCGGCAGCAGCAGAAGAGGCCGAGGCGGCAGCAGCAGAAGAGGTAGCAGGGGGAGCCTGAGTGACTTCCTTGGTTTTAAGGTGTTTACTCCACTGCAGTTCATGCTTTGCATGCAGGTGCCTGGTCATGCAGGTTGTGCTCAGGTTCAGAACGTTAATGCCTCGCTTCAGGCTCTGATGGCACAGCGTGCAAACCACTCGGGTCTTGTCGTCAGCACATTGTTTGAAGAAGTGCCATGCCAGGGAACTCCTTGAAGCTGCCTTTGCGGTGCTCGGTCCCAGATGGCGGCGGTCAGTAGCAGGCGGAGTCTCTTGGCGGCGGGTGTTCTGCTTTTGCCCACTGCTCCCTCTTTTGCTACGCTGTTGGCTCGGTCTCACCACTGCCTCTTCCTCCGAACTGTGAAAGTCAGTGGCACGACCTTCATTCCATGTGGGGTCTAGGACCTCATCGTCCCCTGCATCGTCTTCCACCCAGTCTTGATCCCTGACCTCCTGTTCAGTCTGCACACTGCAGAAAGACGCAGCAGTTGGCACCTGTGTTTCGTCATCATCAGAGACATGCTGAGGTGGTATTCCCATGTCCTCATCATCAGGAAACATAAGTGGTTGTGCGTCAGTGCATTCTATGTCTTTCACCGCTGGGGAAGGGCTAGGTGGATGCCCTTGGGAAACCCTGCCAGCGGAGTCTTCAAACAGCATAAGAGACTGCTGCATAACTTGAGGCTGAGACAGTTTCCCTGGTATGCATGGGGGTGATGTGACAGACTGATGGGGTTGGTTTTCAGGCGCCATCTGTGCGCTTTCTGCAGAAGACTGGGTGGGAGATAATGTGAACGTGCTGGATCCACTGTCGGCCACCCAATTGACTAATGCCTGTACCTGCTCAGGCCTTACCATCCTTAGAACGGCATTGGGCCCCACCATATATCGCTGTAAATTCTGCCGGCTACTGGGACCTGAGGTAGTTGGTACACTAGGACGTGTGGATGTGGCAGAACGGCCACGTCCTCTCCCAGCACCAGAGGGTCCACCAACACCACCACGACCATGTCCGCGTCCCTTACTAGATGTTTTCCTCATTGTTATCGTTCACCACAACAACAAAAATATTATTTGGCCTAATGTATTGTATTCAAATTCAGCTGGATATAAATTTGAGGCCTAGTATTTAGGCGCTGGGTGACCGGTATGGATTTAGTGACAGAATTAGACTTGGAAATGCACAGTAGCGGGTGTGTGAAGTTATTCTGAATGACCCTATGTGCACCTTGAATATTATATACCCTTTTAGGGATAGATTTCAAATAGCTCTGATATAGCAGGAACCACTAAATTATGAAATTGCTAAATTGGGAATTGTATTTCAACCCAGAACAAAAAATGTGCTTTGACGGACACTAAATAACTTTCCCAGCCACAACAGGACAGCGGTAACGAGAGATTTAGCGGGATATAAATTTGAGGCCTAGTATTTAGGCGCTGGGTGACCGGTATGGATTTAGTGACAGAATTAGACTGGGATATGGCCAAAAAATAACCACACTATTGCTGGTTAAATGCACTTGGTGACGGGCGCAGCTTGCCCCTGATGTAGTATATGTCCAAAAAATGAACAGACTATTGCTGGTTAAATGCACTTGGTGTCACAGCTTGACCAACCACACTACTGAGGGTTAAATGCACTTGGTGACGGGCGCAGCTTGCCCCTGATGTAGTATATGGCCAAAAAATGAACAGACTATTGCTGGTTAAATGCACTTGGTGTCACAGCTTGACCAACCACACTACTGAGGGTTAAATGCACTTGGTGACGGGCGCAGCTTGCCCCTGATGTAGTATATGGCCAAAAAATGAACAGACTATTGCTGGTTAAATGCACTTGGTGTCACAGCTTGACCAACCACACTACTGAGGGTTAAATGCACTTGGTGACGGGCGCAGCTTGCCCCTGATGTAGTATATGGCCAAAAAATGAACAGACTATTGCTGGTTAAATGCACTTGGTGTCACAGCTTGACCAACCACACTACTGAGGGTTAAATGCACTTGGTGACGGGCGCAGCTTGCCCCTGATGTAGTATATGGCCAAAAAATAAACAGACTATTGCTGGTTAAATGCACTTGGTGTGACAGCTTCACCCTGATGTAGGCTTTAGCCAAAAAACAAACGCACCATTGAGGGTTAAATGCACTTGGTGACAGGCGCAGCTTGCCCCTGATGTAGTATATGGCCAAAAAATAAACAGACTATTGCTGGTTAAATGCACTTGGTGTGACAGCTTCACCCTGATGTAGGCTTTAGCCAAAAAACAACCACACCATTGAGGGTTAAATGCACTTGGTCGCAGCTTGTGCTGGCGCACCACAAGACACAAAATGGCCGCCGATCACCCCAGAAAAATGTGACTGACAAACGGTCTGGGCAGCCTAAAATCAGTGAGCAATTGAGGATCAGCAGCTCAATGATCCACAGCTGCAGATCGATCAATAATCAAGTCCTTTGGAGGAGTTAATCTGCCTAATCTCGCCCTACTGTCGCAGCCGCAACCTCTCCCTACGCTAATCAGAGCAGAGTGACGGGCGGCGCTATGTGACTCCAGCTTAAATAGAGGCTGGGTCACATGGTGCTCTGGCCAATCACAGCCATGCCAATAGTAGGCATGGCTGTGACGGCCTCTTGGGGCAAGTAGTATGACGCTTGTTGATTGGCTGCTTTGCAGCCTTTCAAAAAGCGCCAAGAAAGCGTCACAAAAGCGCCAAGAAAGCGACGAACACCGAACCCGGACTTTTACGAAAATGTCCGGGTTCGGGTCCGTGTCACGGACACCCCAAAATTCGGTACGAACCCGAACTATACAGTTCGAGTTCGCTCATCCCTACTCTTTATACTTCATGTTCCCCAGAGCAAATAGAAGCTACCGGTAATATCTGTTAGTCAGTGGATCATGGCTTCAATATAAGAAGGGGTTGCAAAGGACAAGCCCTTTAAGTAAAGGTTATAGCATTTACAATTGAGTGGTAAAAAAAAGTCAATCAGGTTCAATGTGTTAACTTGCATTGATCTATGCACTTAGTCCAAATACTCAATCAGCAACAAAAGCCATTTTGTGAAAAATTCAATCAGCTGTAGAAAACTCTATCCCCTAATATGCGATCACTCTGTCACCTGGGTGTGCCATCAATCTGCCCCCTGTATGCCATCACTGTTCACTGATAAAATAATAAAATACAAAATGCGGAAGCATTTACAGGATCATCCCACCACCCCCTTCCATGTATTGGGGGGGGGAGGAACATTCTTTTTTCTTTTCCTTTTTTTTTAAACAAACTGCCCATTATCTTTGACTTCTGCCTTTAAAATCTCTCAACTTGCTGGATCTCCCTGAAACTTGGCTTCAACATTCTGACACTGCTTCCTCAGCTGCTCTATCTTATGGTGGACCACGGCAGGCATTGGTGGAGGAGTAGGCATACAACTTTCTCCACAATGCACATTTCAGGTCTTTCCCCCAGTACCCTCACTCACATTCTCCACTTTTGAGTTCTACATAGGGATAGGCAAAACAGTTTGCTATTTTTTGAATGGCAGATGAAGTCGAGTTTTTTCAGGTTTGTTTAAGGCGAATCCACTAATCGGTCGCTGTTAGTACAAATGTCAGGGGGAAAAAGTACTAGGGAGGAAGAAGAAGGATTCTTACATGACTCTGACTAGATGAGCCAATCAGTGCTGCAGCAGGCCGGGATGTTCCTTAGCAAAACAAGCAGAACGCCATTCTGTGCTGGGCTGTGAATGAGGGTGGTTGGGTGTTACAGTGTCTGCCAAAAATCTTAAGAAGTCAGGGACAGTCAGAAATCAATTCTACTGAAAGGGACAGTGAAGGTAAAGGCTAGAATTACAAAGAAGAAGAATTGCGTTTGTAGAATAGGGACAGGCAGGGAAAGCTGTGAGCCAGGGAGTGAGAAGTGAGGAGCTAAGGCTAGCTATGCCTGCTAGCACAACTACAGCTGCTGCAAACCTCACAAACAGCTATCTGCAAGAAAATCCATAAATTTTTTTACCCATTTCCACCGATTCTTTTGGGGGGGAGTTAAATAAGAGAAAACTGTACAAGACGTGGTAAATTGTGACTGTATACAGTCTCCACTAGAGGGAGCTTAGAAGATTACTACATACAGTTATACACTGAATTCAACTACTAAACAGTGTAGTGAGCTCCCTCTGTATGTGGAAAAAGAATTTTTGACCTACTGTACCAACGTCATTCAGACTTCAAGAATAGAAAGTTCCATACGACACATAATCTGTTTCCTATCTTTCATCACAGACACTCAAGATGAATGACTGTAAAAACAACACCATGACTGAATTCTACATAACCCCATTCTCCACCTCCAGAAGAAATGAGATTCTTATATTTACGGGATTTTTATTCATGTATCTGCTAGCAGTGGTGGGAAATCTGCTCATCATTGCACTGGTCTGTGGTGTACCCCAACTTCACAGCCCCATGTATTTCTTCTTGTGTAATCTTTCTTCAGTTGACGTCATCTATGTCTCTGCTATTATCCCAAAGATGTTGTTCATCATGTTAACAGAAGACAAGACAATCTCTTTCCATGGCTGCCTCACTCAGCTGTCCTTCTTCATGTTCTGTGGAATTGCTGAGATTTATATTCTGACCTCCATGGCTTATGATCGCTATGTGGCGGTTTGTTCTCCTCTGCATTATTCTTTGGTCATGACCAGGAAAGTTTGCATTATTATAGCAATTCCCAACATGATTTTAAGTACTGTTAATTCCCTAATGTTAACCTTCATGATATTTAACTTATCATTCTGTTACTCTCACCGGATCAACCATTTCTTTTGTGAGATACTACAGTTAATGGCACTGGCTTCTAGTGACACGAAGCGTGTGAAGATTATCCTCTCAGTTGAAGATTTTTGCGGAAGTTTAAGTTTGATATTTATTTTGACCACATATATAAGAATTATCTCCACAGTTTTGAAGATTCGTTCCTCTGAAGGACGGCTTAAAGCTTTTTCTAGCTGCTCCTCCCACATAATTACTGTCTTATTATACTATGGACCAAGCAGCTTCATGTACATGAAACCAGAGTCTGAACACTCTAAGGAACAAGATAAGATTCTCTCAATGTTTTTTGTGGTTGTGGTCCCAATGTTAAACCCTTTTGTATATAGCCTGAGGAACAAAGAAGTCCTGGGAGCTGCTAGAAAAATGACCAATGTAATATTGAAATAAAAATAATTCCATTTTATAAAAATGTGATTGAATGAGATCTGGATGGGCCAATGGAAGTAATGCTGGCTGCTTAAACTGTAGCATCTCTCACAAAAAGCTGTGTCCTACAGAGGGGTATGGTGGGAGAGAAGGTGTAGTACATTTATTTTGGAACTGAGAGAGCACAAGGAGTTTGGGGGGAATGTGTCTGTTTTGTAAAGAGCCAAATCAGGCTTGGACATTTTTTAAATAGAGATTAATGAATTTGTAGGTGGTGGTAGGGTTGGGCGATATCAAAAATAATCCCACAATAACGATATTAAGAAATTTATTGTGATATTGATATACAATTGCAAGAAAACTCTTTGAAATGATATGGATTTCTGCACAAATTGGTCATAAAATGTGATCTGATCTTCATCTAAGTCAAAACAATAGACAATCACAGTCTGCTTAAACTAATAGCACACAAATAATTAAATGTTACCATGTTTTTATTGAACACACCATGTAAACATTCACAGTGCAGGTGGAAAAAGTATATGAACCCTTGGATTTAATAACTGGTTGAACCTCCTTTGGCAGCAATAACTTCAACCAAACGTTTCCTGTAGTTGCAGATCAGACGTGCACAACGGTCAGGAGTAATTCTTGACCATTCCTCTTTACAGAACTGTTTCAGTTCAGCAATATTCTTGGGATGTCTGGTGTGAATCGCTTTCTTGAGGTCATGCCACAGCATCTCAATTGGGTTGAGGTCAGGACTCTGACTGGGCCACTCCAGAAGGCGTATTTCCTTCTGTTTAAGCCATTCTGTTGTTGATTTACTTCTATGCTTTGGGTGGTTGTCCTGTTCAACACCCATCTTCTGTTGAGCTTCAGGTGATGGACAGATGGCCTTAAGTTCTCCTGCAAAATGTCTTGATAAACTTGGGAATTCATTTTTCCTTTGATGATAGCAATCCGTCCAGGCCCTGACGCAGAAAAGCAGCCCCAAACCATGATGCCCCCACCACCATACTTCACAGTTGGGATAAGATTTTGATGTTGGTGTGCTGTGCCTCTTTTTCTCCACACATAGTGTTGTGTGTTTCTTCCAAACAACTCAACTTTGCCTTCATCTGTCCACAGAATATTTTGCCAGTACTGCTGTGGAACATCCAGGTGCTCTTGCACAAACTGTAACCATGCAGCAGTGTTTTTTTTTGGACAGCAGTGGCTTTCTCTGTGGTATCCTCCCATGAAACTCATTCTTGTTTAGTGTTTTACGTATTGTAGATTCGCTAACAGGGATGTTAGCATATGCCAGAGACTTTTGTAAGTCTTTAGCTGAAACTCTAGGATTCTTCTTCACCTCATTGAGCAGTCTACGCTGTGCTCTTGCAGTCATCTTTACAGGACGGCCACTCCTAGGGAGAGTAGCAGCAGTGCTGAACTTTCTCCATTTATAGACAATTTGTCTTACCGTGGACTGATGAACCGCAAGGCTTTTGGAGATACTTTTATAACCCTTTCCAGCTTTATGCAAGTCAACAATTCTTAATTGTAGGTATTCTGAGAGCTCTTTTGTGCGAGGCATCATTCACATCATGCAATGCTTCTTATGAAAAGCAAACCCAGAACTGGTGTGTGTTTTTTATAGGGCAGGGCAGCTGTAACAAACACCTCCAATCTCATCTCATTGATTGGACTCCAGTTGGCTGACACCTCACTCCAATTAGCTCTTGGAGATGTCATTAGTCTAGGGGTTCACATACTTTTTCCACCTGCACTGTGAATGTTTACATGGTGTTTTCAATAAAAACATGGTAACATTTAATTATTTGTGTGTTATTAGTTTAAGCAGACTGTGATTGTCTATTGTTGTGACTTAGATGAAGATCAGATCACATTTTATGACCAATTTGTGCAGAAATCCATATAATTCCAAAGGGTTCACATACTTTTTCTTGCAACTGTATATCGCAATAAATGCCCATTTAGAAGAAAAAAAACACTTGGGGCCACAAAGAGATATTATACTGTATGGGGTGGTGGGCCAAAAGGAGAGATTATACTGTATAGGACTACAGGAGACATTATACTGTATGGGAGCCACAAGGAGACATAAGACTGTATGGGGGCCACAAGAAGCCATTATACGCTATTAGGGGCCACAGGGACATATTATACTGTATGGGGACCACAAGGAGATATTATACTGTATGGGGGCCACAAGGAGACATTGTATACTGTATGGGCAGGCATCGGAGCACAAGAAGACATTATATACTGTATGGGCTGACTGGGCAGGCAGCAGGGCACAAGGAGACATATACTGTATGGGCTGGCCGCTCTGCATGCAGTGGGCCACAAGAGTCACTATACTGCATGGGGCCACCAGGAGACATTATACTGTCTGTACTTAAGAACTATACTGTAAGGGGGCCACAAGGTGACATTATACTGTATGGGACAACAATTTGTAACCCCTCCGCCATCAGTATAATAATGTCTTGTGGCCCCCATACAGTAATGTCTTCTTGTTGCTCCTGTATGGGGGCAACAGGGAGACATTATAGTCCATCGAGTGCCATAACCATGTGCAGTGCAGCTTGCAGGCAGGGCCAGGGCCTCAGAAGACATAGACAGTACAACCTTTATTTTTGACCCCTGGGCCGTTAGGGTCTCTCACTCCTCTTCCCCCACCTTGGCTTGGACATGGACTGCTGACTGACTTTGCGCGCCTCATGAGCGAGGAGGAGTCGGGGGCGGCCACTGCAGGAATTAATATGTATGGTACGCATATGCACGATGCAGGGGCGGGCTGACACAGATTTAGGAGCGGTCAGTACGCATATGACCATTCCTATGATATCCTTAAATACCGCGGTCATTTGGAAACAGTGATATCGCCATCTTGCTGTTTCTTAATACCGCGGTATATCGTTGATACCAGTTTACCACTCAACCCTAGATGTTAGGAATTATAAAGGGTGTTGAACATAATATTGCTATGCCAGTAACCTGTGGTCGCCACCATTCCATTTCAATGGGTGAGCACAGACACCACTCCACTTACCCTGCTTTGGTGGTCTGGAACCTCTGGCTCTTCCCTGCCCTGACACTGCCACAACAACACATTCACACTCATTTTCCATTCACCCGGAATCCAACACAGGTACCCCCATATTTTTCACCCCTCCATCCATACCACCCCGCGATCGCCAATTATCCCCTTTACCCCCAAACCTATCCCAAGGCTGCCCCCTTAACTTTCCCCCCACTTCCTTCTCCTCAGCCCTAACCACCTGTCATGAAGACACATCCACGTTTGATGACTCTCTGCTCACCATCCACAACACATGTAGCCCCGAGGATCTGCATGAACCCCTAGACCAGACCTACCCAACTTCTGTGTCTTTTTTACCGCTTCCGGGGACCCTGACCCCACACGCAAGTTATGCCCTAAAATAACCATCAGGGACCACCTCAATTATAACAGACTTCTTCAAACCAAAAACAGAGCTACCCCAAAAAGGCAAAAAAATTAAAAATGCAGAAGAAGCCGGAGAGGAGGAACCAAAAACTGAAACAGGAATAGTAATAGAACAGACCATAAAAAGAACCCGCTCATGACCAACAGAGCCCCAAAAGGAACAAAACCTCACAAGAATGAAGATTTTCGACCTCTCTAAATCCAACTTGACCACTGCACAAATGTCACTACTCGAAAGAGGGCTCTCCTTCTGTCCGGTCGAGAAGTTCAATGAGTTCCAACTCTTTATTGACCTGAATAGTTTCATTAGAAGTATTACACTACAAAGGCATTTCGCCATTTAAGCGAAACAAGTCATCAAAAATAAAGAGAATGACGATCTAGGAACCCCAGACCCCATCGCTACAATACAAACAAATCTTAAACCGAAATCTTCCTTTAACCCAACGTATCACAAAGGAAATCATATAGATACTTTTTTCTCTCTAGTCTCCGACGAGGTCAGGAATATTAACAGCAACGTGAGGATCAAACCCAATCTCAGTCTAGAGGAGAAAAAAGCTTTAAAAGAACTTAGCAATGACAAACAACTGGTCATCAGAAGTGTGGACAAAGGAGGTGGAATAGTGATACAAAAAAGAGAAGACTATGTCTCAGAAGCATATAGGATCCTGGGAGACCGTTTATACTACGAACCCCTTCCCCTATAATCCCCTTTAAGAAGATGCAAAGAAATTGGAAATATTATTAAAACAAGCAGAAGACGTCCATGTCCTTAACAAAAAGAAGAAAGAATTCATAACCATCGACTTTCCCACTATGGCGATCTTTTATCACCTCCCCAAAGTACATAAGGACATAAATAACCCTCCCGGAAGACCTATAATTTCAGGTATCAATTCATTAACTAGTAACCTCTCGCACTACGTAGACCTTTTTTTTTACAAAAACATGTCACCAACCTCTGTTCCTACCTAAGGGATTCCTCCCAACTCATTTTACTGCTCAAAGACACCAACTGGGACCCCACTTACCGCTGGCTGACATTGGACGTTGCCTCCCTCTACTCAAATATCCCGCACGAGGCAGGCATTAATACATCCAACTATTATCTGGACACTGATGACCAATTGTCCCCCAAACATAAGATTTTCATAAGAGAAGCAATTAGGTTTATCCTGACACACAATGTGTTCATGTTTGAAAATAATATCTACAAACAGCGGAAAGGAACCGCGATGGGGACGCGTTTCGCGCCAAGCTTCGCGAACTTGTATATGGGTCGCTTTGAGGAGGAATTCATCTATAACCAACACAAATGGAGAAACAAGATTGTGTTCTATAAACGTTACATCGACGACTTGAGCATCATCTGGAAGGGAAATGATGAGGAAGCCAAGGCCTTCGTGTCGTACCTGAACTCCAACGAGTGGAACCTTAATTTCACGGTTAACAGCTCAACAACCTCAATCGAATATTTGGACCTCCTTTTATACACTGATGATACAACTATACTGACCAAAACATTTTTTTAAACGGTGGATGGAAACAACTATTTAGATTTCAGAAGTGCACACTATAGTAAGTGGAAAAAGAACATACCCTTAGCCAATTCAAACGAATACGCCGGAACTACTCAACCACAGCTGATTTCACAACACAAAGCGAAATATTAAGATCTAGATTCCAAAATAAAAAATACCTAAACGGGATTATAAATGGGGCATATGAACCTGCAAAGAACCTCACACAAAACAAATGCCTCGAGACTAAAAAAAAAGCAAAAGGAATAGAGGAATCGAAGAAGTACAGACCTTCGTTCATCACCACCTATAATTCAAATCATGCCAAACTTAGGAACATTCTAACAAAACATTGGCACATTCTGAAAAACGACCCCTACCTCAGACATAATATTCCGCAAAAAACACGGATTACATTCAGGAGAGCGAGGACCTTGAAGAATGTACTGGCCCCCAGCAAGCTGAAACAGAAAGAGCCCCCTATAAAAATCAATGTGCATTCCGGTACTGTAGGCAGTTACAAATGCAATCACACTTTGTCTAAGTGCTGTAATAGTATAACCCATCATAGAAAAGAGTTTAGGAGCAACTTCACAAAAGAAGAGTTTCATATCAAAAGTTTTGTTAACTGCTCCTCATCATATATAATCTACCTCCTGGAATGTGAGTGTGGACTACAATATGTAGGTCGCAGGATACAAACACTCAGAGAACGCCTAAACAAACATAGGTCAAACATCATGAAGGGCTTCCTGAAATTTTCTCAACGTCCACAATAAAGACCCTACAAAGCTGACGATTACTCCAATTGAACAGATCGACGCAAATTGCTCAGCGAGATATAAGACTTGGACTCAATGAAACCCTGGCCTCAATGAAACCCTGGAAAGCAAATGTTTCTAAGTCTGGGTCCCCGTCCCCCCCCCCCTTCCGTTTTGTGTGTTTTTTGTTAGTTTGTTTTTTTCTCTTTCCTCTTCCTTCTCCAACTCTTTGCCCCTTATATATACGCAAATGTGCATCCCCTTTAAAGGTAAAAATCCTAAAAAAACTTCTTTTACCTCAACTTTCCTGTTGGTTATGTGTACATATCTGATCACTTCAGACATCTGATCAGTATTCGATACATCAGGTGTGCTGTCAAACATGATGCCAAAGTAAAAAATGTGGGGGGTTCAGTCAGCACAACCCTGTATGCAGGCGCACATTGCTATTGCGAAATACACATACAAACACAAAAACACAAATGCAATTGCACTCTGCAACCAGCACTCTGCCCTGCCTCTATGCTGGATGTTGAATGAGGCATTAGTGTACATTTTGGCCAAAGCGTAATAAGCCACTCACCACGTCAAGGTCACCTCTATGAGTGGTCCCTAACACTAGTTCCTACCTGTTATGGGCCATGACAGCCACACAAAGTCCAGGGAGCGCAGGTACAGCATGCACGCCAGGCACACTCTGCTTTTAACCCCGTCCGGTGCCATAATTATGATTTGCCAGGACACTTATAAACTCATTCTGAGTTTGAGGAGAAAGATAGGAGACAGACACGTTAACTTTAGAGGTGTGCCACTTTAACCTAATTAGGTGTTCCTTCAGTACTGGATCATACTTGGAAAGCATCTCAACCATCTCAAGAAAGTTCACTTTATTCAAAGAAGACTCATCTTCCTTGTGGCCACAAAATGCCAGATTCTGCTTGGCAAGAAACAATGTAATATCCAACAATCTGTGCAAAATGTCCCTTCACTTTTTCTTTTCTGTCTCCATACTAGAAATACTGTAGTTTAGGCATCAATGGTTTCATGCAGCCTCAGTCCTGCTGCCAAAGTTTTCCACTTTTCCAGACAGTATAAGTGCTCTTCGGATGTCTCATGATTATATACTTTTGGGCTCAGTTTCCACCACTTCTGAAACCCAGTGACAAATTTAGTACAGATGTAGTACTGATGGCAAAGAGTCGGCAACAAAAGCAATATAAATTCCTGCTGACAGGTGAGTAAACTATCCATGTCCTCAGAATTTCCTCTCCGTTTGGCATGACCTTGTAAAACCACACTGGAGTACTTAAAGGCTTATTCCCATCTCAGACATTGGGGGCATATCGCGAGGATATTTCCCAATGTCTTATAGGTGCAGGTCCCATCTCTTGGACCCACATCTATGCTTAGAACTTAGCCTGCAAAGTCCCGGAGGGTGCACCACTCATGTGCAGCCACTAGAGATGAGTGAATTTTCCAAAAATTCGATTGGCCGGTTCGCCAATAAAAAAAAAAATAATTAGGTTCGATCCAAATTTATTCGCTGCGAATCTCGTTAAAAAACAGCTATTTCCTGGCTGCAGAGAGCCTTTATAGTCGTGTAGAACACTGTGCCTTGCAGAAACACGCATAGGGAGTCTGCTTTGGTACTGAAATAATACTGTGAGTCCGTATGACATGCAGATCACAGGCGTCGCTCTTAGAATCACTGCACACTTCACTTATTTGGGCAGTCACGGAGCCAAAACTGACCAAATAACTCAAGTATGAAAATAGCCTTACAGGTCAATGTTAGCGTCAAGAAGAAGCGCACTCCTTTTACACCCTCGTCAGCTGATTCCACATAGATGTCTACAGAACCAGTTCTATTAAACGCTTATACAAGTAGAGCCCCCCGACAGAGTGGAGAGAGTGTCAGCAGTAAGTTTGTGTTGCCGGCACTGATTAATTTGCCCTTCCTCTGATCCGTCAGAACAATAACCCACAAAAAACGGATCCTGTCTGTGGAGCATCCGCCTTCACTCAGTATTGCTAATGCCCAAAAAAAAGGAGAGGATCTAAAACAGATGACACGTGAATGGAATATTTGCATGTCTTCTGTGTTTTGTACCCACTCCGGAAAATCATAAGCCAATTCTGATGGGACCATACAGGCCTTACATCTGCTACAAAGACAGGATCCATTGTGCACCTCATTTTTCCTTCCTTCTGACAGATCAGAAGAAAGGTCAAATAAATGATGATGGCAGCCAGGTCGAAAGGCAAAATAGTGGCCCAGTCATGAAGTGTGGAGGGTGGGAACAGCATGAGAAGTCCACAGAGTAGCCCTATGACATAGTGGTTAGGTGGAAGCAGCATAAAGAGAGACCACAGAGTGGCCCAATGACAGAGTCTGGAGGTGGCGGCAGTAGCATCAGGAGAAGGCCACCGAGTGGCATAATGACAGAGTCTGGAGGTGGCAGCAGTATGAGGAGGCCACCAAGTGTCACAATTACAGAGTCTGGAGGTGGCGAATGCAGCAGCAGCATCAGTAGAAGGACAGCGAGTAGCACAATGACTAAGTCTGGAGGTGGCAGCAGTATGAGGAGGCCACCAAGTGGCACAATGACAGAGACTGGAGTTGGCGGCAGCAGCAGCAGCCTCAGGAGAAGACCAACGAGTGTCACAATGATAGAGTCTGGAGTTGGCAGCAGTATGAGGAGGCCACCGAGTGACACAATTACCGAGTTTTGAGGTGGCAGCAGTATGAGGAGGCCACCAAGTTGCACAATGACCGAGTCTGGAGGTGGCGACAGCAGCAGCATCAGGAGGATACCACAGAGTGGCAAGGTGATATAGTGTGGAGATGGTAGCATCACCACACTGGCAAGGTGACATAGTGTGGAGATGGTAGCAGCATCAGGATACCACAGAGTGGCAAGGTGACATAGTGTGGAGAGGGCAGCAGTAGCATGAGGATACCACAGAGTGGCAAGGTGACATAATGTGGAGATGGCAGCAGTGAATGGAATATTTGCATGTCTTCTGTGTTTTGTACCCACTCTTGCTTTTGGCTACCAAATCATAAGCCAAATCTGATGGGACCATACAGACCTTACAGCTTCTACAAAGACAGGATCCATTGTGCGTCTCATTTTTCCTTTCTTCTGACAGATCAGAAGAAAGGTCAAATAAATGATGATGGCAGCCAGGCCGAAAGGCAAAATAGTGGCCCAGTCATGAAGTGGGGAGGGTGGGAACAGCATGAGAAGTCCTCAGAGTGGCCCTATGATATAGTGGTGAGGTGGAGGCAGCATAAAGAGAAACCACAGCGTGGCCCAATGACAGAGTCTGGAGGTGGCAGCAGTATGAGGAGGCCTTCGAGTGGCACAATGACAGAGTCTGGAGGTGGCGGCATTATGAGGAGGCCACCGAGTAGAACAATGACAGAGTCTGGAGTTGGCGGTAGTATGAGGAGCCCACCAAGTGGCACAATAACAGAGTCTGGAGGTGGCGGCAGTAAGAGGAGGCCACCGAGTGGCACAATGACAGAGTCTGGAGGTGGCAGCAGTATGAGGAGACCACTGAGTGGCACAATAACAGAGTCTGGAGGTGGCGGCAGCAGCAGCATCAGGAGAAGGCCACCGAGTGGCATAATGACAGAGTCTGGAGTTGGCAGCAGTATGAGGTGGCCACCATGTGGCACAATGACAGAGTCTGGAGGTGGCGAATGCAGCAGCATCAGGAGAAGGACAGCGAGTAGCCCAATGACTGAGTCTGGAGGTGGCAGCAGTATGAGAAGACCACTGAGTGGCACAATTGCAGAGTCTGGAGTTGGCGGCAGCAGCAGCAGCCTCAGGATAAGACCAACGAGTGTCACAATGACAGAGTCTGGAGGTTGCGGCATCAGCAGCATCAGGAGAAGGTGACCGAGTGGCACAATGACAAAGTCTGGAGGTGGCAGCAGCAGCATCAGGTGAAGGCCCCCGAGTGGCATAATGACAGAGTCTGGAGGTGGCAGTAGTATGAGAAGGACAGCGAGTGGTACAATGACAGAGTCTGGAGGTGGCGGCAGCAGCAGCATCAGGAGAAGGTGACCGAGTGGCACAATGACAAAGTCTGGAGGTGGCGGCAGCAGCATCAGGAGAGGGCCACCGAGTGGCATAATGACAGAGTCTGGAGTTGGCGGTAGTATGAGGAGTCCACCAAGTGGCACAATGACAGAGTCTGGAGATGGCGGCAGTAAGAGGAGGCCAGCGAGTGGCACAATAACAGAGTCTGGAGGTGGCGAATGCAGCAGCAGCATCAGGAGAAGGACAGTGAGTAGCACAATGACTGAGTCTGGAGGTGGCAGCAGTATGAGGAGACCACTGAGTGGCACAATTACAGAGTCTGGAGTTGGCGGCAGCAGCAGCAGCCTCAGGAGAAGACCAACGAGTGTCACGATGACAGAGTCTGGAGGTGGTGGATGCAGCAGCAGCATCAGGAGAAGGCCACCGAGTTGCACAATGATAGAGTCTGGAGGTGGCAGCAGTATGAGGAGGCCGCCGAGTGGCACAGCGGCATTATGAGGAGGCCACCGAGTGACACAATGACCGAGTCTTGAGGTGGCAGCAGTATGAGGAGGCCACCGAGTTGCACAGTGACCGAGTCTGGAGGTGGCGACAGCAGCAGCCTCAGGAGGATACCACAGAGTGGCAAGGTGACATAGTGTGGATATGGCAGCAGCAGCATCAGGATACCACAGAGTGGCAAGTTGACATAGTGTGGAGATGGCAACAGCATCAGGATACCACAGAGTGGCAAGGTGACATAGTGTAGAGATTGCAGCAGCAGCATCAGGAGACCTCAAAGTGACCCAGTGACAGAGTGGGGCGGTGGGTGGCAATACCAGAACCCGCTGACGAAGGTGGGTGAAATAAGGAGCACTTGGCATCAGATGTGTGGCATAAGGTGGGTGGCAGCTTCAGAGTAGTAGCTGAGGCAGGTATCCAGAAGAAACCAGTCTCTTTTGTCAAAGTGTTGGTGTGGCACCATGGATGATCTAGTCTGTTGTTGCAGGCACTGGTGGGTGGAAATCCTGGCTGATCCACGCCTGATTCATCTTGACAAAGGTCAGTCTCTCCACATTTTGGGTGGACAGGCAAGTTCTCCTTGGAGTTACTATGGCCCCCCCCCGCACTAAACACCCGCTCTGATGTCACACTACTGGCCGGGCAGGACAGCTTTTCCAGGGCAAACCCTGCTAGATGGGTTGGCAGGGTGCTGTACAAGTATGCCACCACCTGCTGGTACAGGTCCTGCTCCAGGTCTACCTGCAGTTGCTGGTGAGTAGTTTCTTCACTATGCGGGTGATGAAAGCTACTCATCAGCGACTGTAGACTTAGGCTGCTGCTGATGGAGCTGGTACTGCTCCTGCCACCCCACCTCTCCCCAGCAGCCATGGCAGTGGAACGTGAGTGCAGAGGCCCTCCCCGGTCAGACCTGCGAGAGGATGGACGATGGCGCAGATAGGCAGCGGCCAACCGACTACATAGGATGTCTCTGTAGTAGTTCAGTTTGTCCTCCCTTTGTCAGAAGGTGTAAAAAAGGCCCCCATTTTGGACCAGTAGCGAGGGTCTAACAAGGTGGAGAGCCAGAAGTCATGGTGACAATTCGGCCGTCACTACGCAAGCAATTGAGCATACATCGGGCCATTTGTGCATGTAACTCAGAGGGACTCCATGCCTCCATCTCCACTGCATACTGCCACTGTGTGTCTGGGTCCTCTGTCTCATCTTCATCATCACCCTGTAGCTCCTCTGGCTGCTCCTTCTCCTCCTCTCCTGTCAGCTGAGTAGAAAAACCACTTATTTCACTACACATTGCCTGTGCTCCAATGTCCTTCTCCCCCTCTTCCAGTTCAGACCCCACAGGGCTCATGTGGCTGTGAGATCTAGGCGCCACATATCCTGTCCACTGACCAGCAATTGTTACCACCATGTGTTCCAGGACATGAGGAAATTCAATTACACGTGGTCGTCACAGGTTTTGAATTCCTCCGAGATCCATGCCTCATTCATTTTTAAAAATGTTAGGTAGTCCACACTGTCGTGAGCTAGGCGAGTGTGCTTATCGGTCATGATCCCCCCTGCTGCACTGAACGTCCTTTCGGACAGGACACTGGACGAGGAGCAAGCCAACAGTTCCATGACAAATTGTGCCAGCTCTGGCCACAGGTCAAGCCTGCACACATAGTAGTCCAGGGGTTCCTTGCTTCTCAGAGAGCCCACATCAGCCGTTAACCTGATGTAATCGGACACCTGTCGGTCTAGGCGTTCCGTGAGGCTGGATCTGGAGGGCGGCTGTCGATGGGTTGGCTGCAAGAATGATTTCATATCCGAAGTGACCAACACATCTCCAAACGTCCCTCTTCTTGCATGCGCTGTTGGATTGGTACCCGCAACTGTTTCTCTGTGAGTAGAAATTCTTCTGCCGGTGCCCGCAAAAGCAGAATGCAGCGTTTCTGGAAGCAAGGCCCGGAAGTGCTGCGTTCTCACAGCCTTTTGTAATGCTGGTAACATGTCCGCCATTTTGTGTTTGTACCGGGGTTCTAAGTACGTTGCCACCCAGTACTGGTCCTTGCCCTTTATGCTTTTTATACGGGGATCCCTCTTCAAATACTGTAGCATGAAGGCCCCCATTTGCACAAAGATGAAAGCAGTGGAGTGGCGTGGCTCCTGCTCATTATCCAGGATATCGTCGTCCCCCCAGCCACGGACAACACCAGGGATCCCAGAAACATTTAAAGCATGCTCTTCTTGCTCCTTCTCCGCACCATCCTCCTCTTACTCCTCTTTAGACTCCTGTTGACTTGTCTCAGATGGAGTAGTCCCCCCTGGGAATTCATCGAGCATTGCGACTTCCTCATCTTCCTGCTCTTCGACAGCTTGATCAATGACACGACACAACGCACGCCCTAGAAAGAAGGAGTAAGGTACGATGTCACTGATGGCGCCCTGGCTGCGAATGAACAGTTTGGTGATCTTATCAAATGGCTGCAGAATTCTGCATATGTCGCACATGAGCAGCCACTGGCGCTGTGAAAAAATAAACAAGCTCCCCAG
Source organism: Bufo gargarizans (assembly GCF_014858855.1). Classification (NCBI taxonomy): domain Eukaryota; kingdom Metazoa; phylum Chordata; class Amphibia; order Anura; family Bufonidae; genus Bufo; species Bufo gargarizans. Next base: position 53,817,159 of record NC_058081.1, on the reverse strand, counting down.
AACCTGTCCTGCTGCAGAATTCGTGCAGGTAGTCGTTAACTGCACATTTCTGCTGGAGCAGCCTATCAATCATATACAAACTGGAGATCCAGCGCGTTGGGCAGTCACAAATCAGATGTCTGACAGGCAGGTAGTGTCGCCGCTGAACGCCAGCAAGGCGAGCCATGGCCGTGTAAGATCTTCTAAAATGGCCAGATATTTTCCTGGCCTGCCGCAAGACGTCCTGGACCCCGGGGTATTTGGCAATGAATCGCTGCACAACTAAGTTCAGGACGTTTGCCATGCACCACGCATGTGTCATTTTACCCTGTTTCAGCACGCTCAGCAGATTGGCACCGTTGTCGCACACCACTTTACTAACTGTCAAATTGAGCGGGGATAGCCACTGATTGGTCTGAGAACGCAAAGCTGAAAGGAGTACAGGACCAGTGTGGCTCTTGGCTTCCAAGCACAACAGCCGCAGCACAGCATGGCAACGTCTCACCTGGCACGTCGAATAGGTTCTGGGGAGTTTGCGGGGCAGAGCGGAAGAGGCGGTAGCAGTGGAAATAGAGGAGGAGATGGAGGATAGAGTAGGAAGAGGAGAAGAAGAGGCAGGCCTGCATGCAATCCGTGGCGGTAACACCAAATCCACACGGGTGCCACGGGTTACATGCTTCACAGACGTCAGAAGGTTCACCCAGTGGGCAGTAAAAGTTATGTACAGGGGCGTAGCTATAGGCTCATGGGCCCTGGTGCAAGAGTTCAGTTTGGGCCCCCCTACCCTCAATACCGTTTCATAACGCCACCAGACCCATGTACGCCTAATGGCAGAACTAAAATCTCACAGAGAAAATACATTTTGATCCAATAAATGCATAATAAGAAAGATGCCATTTAAAAGTAGTAAAATTTCTTATTTTTTATTGAAAATATAAAATCTGAGTGAGATAAAGTGTAGTGGCACGATTACGCACAGTGGCAGACCTAGGAGCAGAAAAAAATGTTTGTAGTTAGTATTGTTAATAGTATTTGAAAGTGCTCACTTTAATGTATGATATAAAAAACATCTCCCTAAGGCCACCCCTTGTGCTGACCAGATTTCCTAAAATAAATGTTCAGTGCAGTCATATAAAGCACTAATGTAAACAGCAAAACAAAAACATACCGTCAAGAAATCTGTAAATTCAATAGACAGCAGTCTGTGATCTTCTACATTCTTAATCTTCTCAAAGCAGCCATTAACCGGAAACGAAATTAACCTGCAAGTTGAAGGAGAATAATTAGCATGTGGAATGGATCAATATTCATAAAGTAATTTGGTCAGTCAAAGAATGTGATACTTACTGGTAACTTGAACGAGGTGAACAGTGTTGTTGCCATGATCTATCAAACTTTGATAACTCCAAAACAGTCAACAAAAACAGGCAAAATGAACAAGTAAAGTTGAACAGTCGTCCTATGGAAAGAAGAATTACAATGAATACTAGATAATTATATATAGTAGACAATTAAAAATTTGTAAGCATCTGCCATGGCTTTCACTACACACAGAACCAATCAACCATGTATGTGTATCTATAAAAATGTTTTATAAATGCTATATTGCTTTAAAATGTATTTTTACTCTAGTCATCTCTGTGAAATACAGATCTATGTTTAGGGTTTTATCCTGTGGATTCGAGCTAAGCAGATGCTGTACAAATATATCAACCTGAACCATGCAACAGGTTAATGAACCGAAACCTTGCAACGTAATTCAACATGAACCGAAAAGGAGTTAGTATGAACCATTTAACTAGTTGAAACTGAAAACTTCAAAACCAAAACTGGTAACTCTGAACTGGCAAACTTTATACTCACAATCCTACTAAAATGTTTGTCTCCGTGCTTTTGCTTCAGAAAACTTGTCCATCATCCTCTGAATATCAAGTTTCTTGGCCTTCTCGTTTTCGACACTTAGTAGGGCTAGGTGACTTAATCTCTGTTGAGACATTGTGCTCCTGAGATAATGTTTGATCAATTTCAACTTTGAAAATGATCTCTCTGCTGATGCGACTGTAACTGGTAGTGTAAGAAAGAGAAGAAGAGCTATGCAGACGTCCGGTAGAGTGGAAGACAATCCAGTGTTATCAACCATCAGAAGTATGGCCAGATCTCGAACAGATGAAGATTTTTTGATATCTTGTAGAAGTGCTGACCGGAAACTTAGCAGCTGGCCAGGAAAATCATTAGATAAATCATCCTGGTACAAGTTTTGCAATGTTGTTGCTTCTTTAAAGATGGCATCATCTGATTCGTTAGAAAGTGTTGTAGGCTGAAGAATTCTGAATCTTTGTAGAACATTATTCATGCCAATAAACCTATTTTGTAGCTGACTTATGGCAATATCCAAACACCGGTAAGAGACTGTAGTTTTGAACCTTTCTTCGGGGTCTTGTAGCCTTTCATCCAAACACAGCTCATCAAAGTGTCGCTTCACTTTCCTGACTCGTTTATTTTCAAATTTTGCTTGAATGCCCCATTTGTCCGCTAAAGAAACTGCTGTCCTTTTAGCTTCTTCATAATTATTTCGGAAGCTGCTGAGAACTTGAGTAGCATTGTGTAATAGTTTGGTTGCATTAGACAGATCCATGTCTTTTGACTGCAGCATTTTAGAAACTGAATTAATATTTTCTAAAATTTTGGCTTGCAGGACTAGTATTAAAATAAACTGGAAGGCCTCCAGTTTTGCCTTCAATGCATTAGCCTCATCTATCTCTTTTGGCTTGGTTGAAATGATAATAATTTTTGACAAAGCTTGTAAAATATCAGAAAACCTAAACCGTAGTGCTAGCACGGAGTCATAGCGAGAGGCCCATCTTGTTGGGCAAAGCTGCTTTAATGTTAGGGAGGATTCAGAGGTAAAGGATGCTAAAAATGCCCATCTCTTCACACTTTCACCAAAGAAAGTATACAACGACTGAACGGTGTCAAAAATTTTTGAAATTTCGGTAATATTTGAAACTGCATCCTGCAAAACTAAATTGAGGTTATGGGCAGCACAATGTATGTAAAGAGCATTCTTTTCTTTCTTCAGAATGCGTGTCTGTACACCTGTGTAAATTCCACTCATGGTGGCAGCTCCATCATAGCCCTGGCCTCGGCATTTTGATAAATCCAGACCTCTCTTTTCTATGGATTCTATCATCGATTTTTCAAGGCCAGCTGCTGTTTGATCGTCAACACATTGGAAACCTAGAAATGCCTCTTCTATTCTAATACCAGTTGGCCTAAGGTTTTCATCTCTCTCAATAAATACATATCTAAACACTTGGCTTAATTGATCAATTTTTCCAATGTCTTGGGTTGTATCCATGATTATTGAATAAAACTGTGCTTTATGGATTTCAGAAACGATCTCCTCCTCCACTTTATTTGCAAGAAGACTTATCAGTTCATTCTGTATTTGTGGACTGAGATATTTAACAGTTCCTTGGGGCCTCTGCAAAAGGTCCTTTAGTACAGTATCATACTCCCTCTAGTAACTCAATTATGGTAAGGAAATTGCCATTGTTTACCTCCCCTAACTTTTCCCTGTGACCACGAAAAGCAAGGTTGGCCATAGCCATTGTTAATGTAACATTAACAATTCTATGTAAAGCTTGTCTCCAAAATGTAATCTCTCTTCTTATTTGTTTTTCATTTTCCACATCTATGGTTTTGTGACGTCTCCATTGGTCATAAATTATACAGGCATCTATGTGGGATTGACTGGTTTCATGTATCTGTATTTTTGCTTACAATCTTTGCCACTTTTGTATACCTTTTGCCCATGCTGGTTCAAATCCCTGTTTCTTACGATCTCCAAACAACCAGCAAGGCTCACAATAGGCTGCATTAAGTTTGGGAGAATAACAAAGCCAAGTAACAGGTATTTTAAGGCCTGTTTTAGTCACTCTCTCATAGAAACTTGCTGAGAAACACCTTTGGTCTTTTTCATCACGAGGGAATGGGCCTTTAGGTCTACATGGACCATTACTTATAATAAACCTTTTCAGATTTCCATCTTGAATGGTAATCGGGTAATGGCCCCTGTCTGTTACATGTTCCTCTGCTAGACAACTTTCTATAAGGCTGGACTGTGTCATTGACTCTGACACAGGCTGACTTTCTAACTGTTCCTCTGTACTTGTGCTACAACCTTGATCTAGACTTGATACACTCTGCAATGGTGTCTGCACACTACTACCTGGACTTACATTTACATTCTCTGTTGATAAAGTTTCTTCGTTTGTACTGTGAGAAGCAGAGGATGTACTTGCTTCTCCAGGTATTTTAAAGAAACTACTTATTTTTGTAAGTTTGGCAGATTTCTCCTTTTCCTCCCTTTGCTTTTTGCGTTTTTGAGCGCCACTCATATGGTGAGACATGATGCAGATGTCGATAAATAGTTCTGTCAAAAAATACACACAATTTTATACTGTGTGACAACCACATCTCTGGTGCAATAATAGCTATACAATCTACCAATAAAGTGTCATATGTACAATTGAGCAAACCTTATTGCGGACACATGGTGTCACGAACCCTAAGTTTGCATGTGCAATTTACTGGTGTGGTGTGTTGGCTTACCTAAGTTACAGATGCAGTTGGAGCAGTCTGAAATCCTTGAGGTGCTGAAGAGGATTTTGATTGGAGAATTGATCGCCCGACAGCACAAGATGGCTGTTAAAAGAAAAACAGTGGTTACTTGCTGTGTATTCATGTAAGGCCCAGCAAAGAAACCCCCTCCCACCCCTTTATATATCACTGTGTTTGCATAGGGTAACACCGTGGCCAAATATTAGAAATAAGAGGGTGGCTTCGCTGGTACTTACCTGCAGAGAGAGTAAGGGAGCAGCTGGGTACCTTGAACACTTTAGGGAGAGTAGCTATCAGCAGATCTATATATTGGAACAAGCTTTCTTCTCCTGTAGAAAGAATGACATTAGGTTATTCAATGCTAGTTAGAGATGATTCTGCATAAATTGCCATTTGGAAATATGAAATGATATAAGGTTTGTAATCTGCACTGTGACTGCGAGGAAGGTAACGATCCGTGTTGCAGAATACACTCACCTAAAGAATTATTAGGAACACTTGTTCTATTTCTCATTAATGCGATTATCTAGTCAACCAATCACATGGCAGTTGCTTCAATGCATGTAGGGTTGTGGTCCTGGTCAAGACAATCTCCTGAACTCCAGACTGAATGTCAGAATGGGAAAGAAAGGTGGGCTACAACAGCAGAAGACCCCACCGGGTACCACTCATCTCCACTACAAATAGGAGAAAGAGGCTACAATTTGCACGAGCTCACCAAAATTGGACTGTTGAAGACTGGTTTCTTGAACATGACAATGAGGTCACTGTACTAAAATGGCCCCCACAGTCACCAGATCTCAACCCAATAGAGCATCTTTGGGATGTGGTGGAACGGGAGCTTCGTGCCCTGTATGTGCATCCCTCAAATCTCCATCAACTGCAAGATGCTATCCTATCAATATGGGCCAACATTTCTAAAGAATGTGAGGGCCCACCAGAGCGATTAGCTTGGGGGACTCATGGGGGCAATGACCCCCATATTTTAGGTCAGTTACTAGGCAGTATATGTTTTCTGTCCCCCCCCCCCTTTCTTTTTCCCGCTCTTATTTTACAGGTGAATTTACCTCAAAGAAGAAGAATCCGGTTGGAGCTGGTTTTATTGATATTGGAAATTCTGTATGGCAACTGGAGAGGAGCTTCTAATTGGTTGCTGCCCTGTTGCTGGGGGAGAATTCCAGCTCTGTGATTTGCCCCTGCCTGTAAGGCGGGAAATTTGTCCCCTTTATATCCCCAGGTTCGTCGCTACCTCAGGGCAGTCGCAGCGGATCTGGACAGCGCACCAGGATGGAGGATTTACTGCGCCAGCTGATCGGGAGAGCGGAGTCTGCCGGCGGAGAAGAATGGCTGAAAACCTGCCTGATGATGCCGCCGTCTCGCCTACCGCCGCCATCGCCTCAGAGGTCGCCGTCGCCGCCGCTCCTGATGTCGGCTGAAGAAAGGAGGGAGCCGGAAGACGGAGGAGCCATCCCGGAGCTGTGTATAGAGGAGCCATCTGTTGACCAGTGTCTGGGGGAGGAGTTGTCTGCGCTGCCTCGCAAAAGAGCTCGTAAAACCAGGAGCGCGTATACTCCTACCCCTCCGAAGGCTGGACGCCGGCGCAGCAGCAGAGCAGAGACTGTGGCCTCCGGCCGGAGCCGTGGGTCCTCCAGGAGCGTCGAGTCAAGAGGACAGAGCGGCGTCCCGCTCTGTACAGCAGGTCCCAGTACCAGCAGGGGGCAGCGTCATCGGCAAGCGACGATTCCGGAGCCACGTCATCAACAAGCGGCGGTGCCGGTGAGAACGTCATCAGCAAGCTGCCAGTGGAGGAGTATCTGCGCAGGCTTGCGCTTCACAAGTTTTCAGCAGGAGGATTTAGGGCTACCTGTTGAGAGGCTCCCACCTCATGTGGTTGAGCTGGCTCCAGGCCCCTCAAGTAAATCTTCTCTACAGTCAGCTGCAGCCTCTGGACCAGCCCAGGAGGGACACCCTGTTGGTGAGATTCTCAATGTTTTGTCTGTGTCTGACTCAGCGTTGGTAGCTGGTCTGGTTAAGCTGCTAGTGGAAACTACTGGCAGGCGAAAGGTTAATTCAGCTTCAGATGTCTGGAGCTCTAAGTCTGATCAGGTCAGTCTGCCTAGTGTTGAGAGTGGCAGTGTGTTACCTAATGTTGAAAAAGGTACTGGTGTGAAGGAAATTTGTTTTAAGGAAGCTTTAGCTTGTGAGGTTTCACCGCTTGGTTTTCATTTAAGTAATATTATCAAAGAACGAATTTGGAGAATGGAATATGTGGAGTTAATGTCATTATTACCGTCTTCAAAAGATCAGGTTGTTAAGAAGGATGACAGAGTGGATGAGGAAAGAAAGCGTTTTCTTCCCAGGTCGTTTAATAATTGGCTGCAAGCCTTTTGTATTTATTTTGCAGTACTGGGTGAAAAGCATCCTGAGCTTTGTTCAGGACTTTTTCAGCATCTGGATATAATTATAGAAGCATACCGAAATTTTGGCGGGATGGCTTGGTTTCAGTATGACGAGACATTCCGTCAAAAGCTAGCGGTACACCCGTCTCTTAGATGGGGGGTGAAGGATATTGGCCTATGGGTGAATTTGATGTTACCTCAGAAATCGGTTCCAGTGAAGTAATCTAATCCTTCACAAACCACTATGAGAAAAGGGGTGTGTTTTGCCTTTAACGAGGCCACTTGTAAATGGTCAAGTAACTGTCGTTTTAAGCATGAGTGTTCCTTTTGTGGAGGTACCCATCCCATGTCTCGCTGTTTCAAAAGGAACTCCCTATCTGGCCAGCAGCAACCAAATACCAGGGAGCTCGTTTCTAAAAGCATCGAGTCCTGTGAGGTTAGCAGAAATGCAACCATGGCTCGTCCATTACCCCGATCGTCAGAAAGCTGAGATGCTTTTTAAAGGGTTTCAGTATGGTTTTGAGGTGCCAGAGTTCTTGGGTGTTGGTTGCTGCTGGGTTGAAAATCTGAAATCAGTTTCCTTACATAAAGAGGTAGTTAGGAATAAGTTGCAAAAAGAGCTTGGTTTGGATAGAATTGCTGGCCCCTTTTTAGAACCTCCTTTTGAGAACTTTAGGCTTTCTCCTTTGGGCGTTGTGCCAAAGAAAGAGCCTGGGGATTTTAGAATTATCCATCACCTGTCGTATCCTGAAAAAAGCTCTTTAAATGACATGGTGGATAAGTCAAAAGCCTCAGTTGTCTATGCCTCTTTTGATAATGCGTTGGCGCTGTTGCGATCCTTTGGTAAGGGAGCATTATTAGCAAAGGCGGACATTAAGTCAGCTTTCCGTTTATTGCCAGTTTTGCCTTCAGGTTTTAATTCCTTAGGTTTTCATTTTGATGGTTATTTTTATTTTGATAAATGTCTCCCAATGGGTTTTTCTCTGTCTTGTTATTATTTTGAAGCCTTTTCATCGTTCATTCAGTGGGTTTTTGAGTTTGATATTAAAAGGGGGGGTGTTTTACATTATTTAGATGACTTCTTGTTTATTGGATTTCCTGATTCTAATCTATGTTCTGAATTGTTAGTCAGATTTTTAGACATTTGTTCTTGCTTTGGTATTCCTGTAGCAGCAGAGAAAACAGTTCTTCCTTGTTTATGTTTAGAATTTTTAGGGATTGTCATTGATGCTGAGAATATGGCATTTAGGCTGCCAGTAGAGAAGATAGTGAAAATCAGGTCTTTATTATTTTCTTTGTTAGGTAAGAAGAAGTGTAATTTGAGGGAAATGCAGTCTTTGTTAGGATATTTGAATTTTGCTAGTAGAGTTATTCCTATAGGGAGGGTTTTTTGTAGGCGTCTTTATTTTTCCACTAGGGGTTTAGTGTCTCCAAATTCTCATATTAGATTGACAAGATGTCTGAAAGAAGATATGTCTGTCTGGCTGGAATTTTTGCAGGACTTCAATGGCTCTAGCTGTTGGCAGGAAGAATTTGTGGAATCGGATGCCTTGGGCCTGTTTACAGACGCAGCTGGAAGCTGTGGCTATGGGGCATTTTGGAGTGGAAAATGGTCAGCGGAAAAGTGGCCGTCATCATGGGTGTGCAATGGTCTCACAAGAAATGTTGTTTTATTGGAACTTTTTCCAGTAATTGTTGCAATTGTGTTATGGGGTTGTGATTATAGGAAAAAAAGGATATTGTTACATTCAGATAATAAAGGGGTTTGTTTTGCTATCAATACGCTTTCTTCAAAATGTGATGTAGTAGTTAAACTATTGAGGCATTTGGTTCTTTTTTGTATGCAGTATAATATATGGATTAAAGCTAAATATATAGTAGGTTCGTCAAATGTTGTAGCTGATGCATTATCTCGTTTTCAGTTTTTGAAGTTCCGGGAAGTAGCGCCGGAAGCGGAGATGGAAGGGAATCCGTGCCCTCGTCATCTTTGGGATTTGATATGGGACTAATTTGTGATTACTATTAAGCACTCTCTGGCCCCAAGAACATGGGCAGCATATGCTGCTGCATGGCAGGATTGGTTGAATTTTGTTAATTCAGTTGCAGGTAGTGTTAATGTTAATGAGTTGAGTTATGGGTTGCTTTTTGTTGCTAGTTTATTTAAAAAGAACTTGTCCCCTTCATCGATCGCTAGGATGGTATCAGGGGTTTCCTTTTTTCAAAAATTATATGGTAACCAGCCATTGTCATCTCATTTTCAAGTTAAGCAGATGCTTAAGGGTTATAGGAGAGGCCTGCCGAACATAGATAGTAGGAGGCCAATTTCTATTCCTTTATTGGGATCGCTATGTAATACACTGCCTAAAGTTTGTTTTGATACTTTTGAGTCTTTGCTTTTCCGTACTGCTTTTGTGTTAGCATTCTTTGCAGCTTTAAGAATTGGCGAGTTAGTTGCGGCCAGTCGTAGAGTGTGTTCTGGTTTGGATTTTTCTGATGTATCTTTAAAAGGTGATGTAGTGGAAATTTTTCTTAGAAGGTCAAAGACTGATCAATATGGGAGAGGTAGACTAATTAAGTTGAATGTTTGGGAAGGTTCGGAATTATGTCCAGTTAGTGTAGTAAGGTCTTGGCTGGAGGTTCGCCCGGCGCTGAGCGGCCCATTTTTAGTTCATAGAGATTGTTCTCCGCTCACTAAATTCCAGTTTAATTCAGTATTGAAGAAATGTCTGTCTTTTTTGAATCTTGGGTCTTGTAAGATATCTTCTCACTCCTTTAGAATTGGTGCCGCTACTGAGGCGGCACAGGGCAGGGTTGGATGAGTCAATTGTCAGGAGAATTGGGCGTTGGGACTCTCATCGGGTTAAGTTATATGTTAGGCCAGATTTAATTTTATCAGTCTGAATGTTTTTCTGTTTTTGCAGATAGTCATATTGTGGTCTGGATTGTGGGCCACTCCTTTATTTTTTGGGCTCAGAAGCGAGCGGAGAAGAGAATATATTCTGAGAACCTATCGTTTGATTCAGCTGACCTGCATGTTTTTTGGTGGGGTGTTAGAGGGTTGGGTTGGAAGCGTGTACTGTCAGAAATTCATAAACTTTTATTGAAATGGCCGGTTCCCAATCTTCTTGTGCTTCACCTGGGTGGTAATGACATAGGGAGATTGAAAACGTGTGAATTATTATGGGTTATGAAGAGGGACTTGTCGTTGTTGCAATGTATGCTTCCTTTTACTACTCTGTTTTTTTCTGAAATAGTCCCTCGTCTCATATGGTCAGGTAAGGAAGGTATTTTTCTTGAGAAAATACGCAAACGGGTGAATAGGGCGTTAGAGAAATTTCTTCCTTTGGTGGGTGGGTTTAGTTATAGACATGTAGATCTGGAGGGCTTTGTGCCTGGGCTCTACAGATCGGACAATGTCCATCTTTCTGATGTTGGGATTGATGTGTTTAATTTGGGTCTTCAAAATATAATAGAGAAATGGCTGCGGTGCTTTGGGGGGCCTCGCCTATGCTAGGCGTGGCTTGTGGGGCTGTATTGCTCAGCTGATGCTGAGTGGATCTTGGTCTATATGGATGGTTTTTAATTGGTATTTATTGTTATGGTTATGGTTTGGATTATTAATTAATTTATTAAATTATTTATTGGTTTTAATCTTGGTTACCCTTAATAAAGCACTTTGGCCATTTCTATTCCATTAAGAAAAAGTTGTCAGCGTTTTTATTTAGCTTAATCACAATATGAAGGAGGAAGAGTGGGTCATTTGCCTCCATGTGAGGGCCCACCAGAGCGATTAGCTTGGGGGACTCATGGGGGCAATGACCCCCATATTTTAGGTCAGTTACTAGGCAGTATATGTTTTCTGTCCCCCCCCCCCTTTCTTTTTCCCGCTCTTATTTTACAGGTGAATTTACCTCAAAGAAGAAGAATCCGGTTGGAGCTGGTTTTATTGATATTGGAAATTCTGTATGGCAACTGGAGAGGAGCTTCTAATTGGTTGCTGCCCTGTTGCTGGGGGAGAATTCCAGCTCTGTGATTTGCCCCTGCCTGTAAGGCGGGAAATTTGTCCCCTTTATATCCCCAGGTTCGTCGCTACCTCAGGGCAGTCGCAGCGGATCTGGACAGCGCCCGCCCTCCCACCCCTTTAATTTTGTGCTATCTGTCGCTGTGCTTTATTAGAGGGGCTGTATCGCTCAGCTGATGCTGAGTGGATCTTGGTCTATATGGATGGTTTTTAATTGGTATTTATTGTTATGGTTATGGTTTTGATTATGAATTAATTTATTAAATTATTTATTGGTTTTAATCTTGGTTACCCTTAATAAAGCACTTCGCCCATTTCTATTCCATTAAGAAAAAGTTGTCAGCGTTTTTATTTAGCTTAATCACAATATGAGGGAGGAAGAGTGGGTCATTTGCCTCCATGCTATCAGCACCTTGTTGAATCAATGCCACGTAGAATTAAGGCAGTTCTGAAGGAAAAAGGGGTTCCAACACCGTATTAGTATGGTGTTCCTAATAATTCTTTAGGTGAGTGTGTGTATATATATATATATATATATATATATATAAAAATCCACTGTACATTTCATACATATGGATGTATGCCATCACCGGGTGTGGAGCACATTCCTGTTAGTTTAGCTTTATGACAGTGAGATATGATAGGACTGTGTACACACTGCTATCAGCGCCGGTGCCGGTCAGTCACACAGAATACCTAGTGGCTGGGAGCAGACGGGTCAGACAGATAGGACAGCATTCTTTTGTGTGACCGGCACCGGCGCTGATAGCAGTGTGTACACAGTCCTATTATATCTCACTGTTATAAAGCTAAACTAACAGGAATGTGCTCCACACCTGGTGAAATGTACCACAATGTGGTGTCTGAAGAATTTTTTCACTGCACATTTATCAAATTTATTTTGCCCTGATTTTAATTGCTAATATATTTACAAATTAAATTCAGGGCGAAATTTGATAGATGTGCAGTGAAAAAATTCTTCAGACAGCCCATGGTGTGCAATAATGCTGGACTGACCCATCAACCAGCTATATACGGACGGACTCTTAATATCGTATATAGCCAATGTATGGGTCAGTCCAGCATTATTGCACACAAGGCTCAAAGTCACTGCCTACCCCAGGGCCAGTGTCAGGCGCAGGTGCACACACTGTCTGCCTGTGGCCTGCCCCCTGGCACAGACACACACACTGTCATTAATTTAAGTGCCCAGAGCCAGTCAGCAACAGATCACGCTGGGGGCCTGGGCCGCTGCCTGCAGCCTGCCCCTGGTAGGCTGGCACAGTGGCATGCACCCACACTTGCTTGCAGTGCACTGCTTCTCCTGGCTCACAGTAACAGCAGTCGCCAGTGCCCCTGCCTGGTGCAGGCCCGTCGCCCACACACTGCCTGCCTGCCCCTTGGGCCTGGCATACACACACAGTAAGTAGTGTGGCCAGTAACCACTTCAGAGACAGATTCCCACAGAATTCAGAGTGAGAGTCCCAGACTCCCACTGGCCACTCCATGATCCCATTCCCATCCCATACCATAATGCCGCCCAAATCCCATTCCCATCCCATCATCAAGTGATTCCCATGATCCCATCCCATCATCAAGTGATTCCCATGATCCCATCCCATCATCAAGTGATTCCCATGATCCCATTCCCATCCCATCATCAAGTGATTCCCATGATCCCATTCCCATCCCATCATCAAAAAGGGATTCCCATGATCCCATCCCATCATCAAAAAGTGATTCCCATGATCCATCCCATCATCAAAAAGTGATTCCCATGATCCCATCCCCATCCCATCATCAAAAAGTGATTCCCATGATCCGATCCCATCATCAAGCTGATCTGGACTGATCCCTGGGCTGGGCTCTGCACTGCCGCCTGCCACTCAGAGATCCCAGATTCCCAGGCCATCATCAAGCTGGGCTAGCTAGCGCCTCTGCTCACTGCGCTGCCGCCGCCTGTCACTGTGACTAGTCGAGACTCTCAGAGTCAGAGAGAGTAGAGCCGAGCCGAGGCTAGTCAAGAAAACTCACCTCGCGAGTCGCGCCGCACAGTCACTCACTGCCACTGCCGCTGCCGCCTGCTGCTTCTCCTGAGACCTGACAGTATCTGACTGGGAGCCGGAGATGCGCGGAAACCACGCCTCCAGCTCCCAGTCACTCAGACCTCACACTGCTTCCGCGGCCGTCGCCGCCCCCTCTGACTCACGTGGTGAGCTGAGCTGCCTAGTGCCTGCCTACTAGAGCCTGCGCTGCGCCGTGCGCACTGCCCCGGGCCCCCGGCACTATTAGATAACATTTTGAATAGGAGGCGGTGGGGGGGCCGCGGGCCCCCCTGGCTCAGGGGCCCGGTCGCAATTGCGACCGCTGCGACCCCTGTAGCTACGCCACTGGTTATGTACCTTCCCTGCCGTGTTTGCTAGACCACGTGACTGGTCAGATGTATCTTGGCACCGACACTGTGTGCCAGAGATACATTCACATGCCGCTGAACGTGGCCATATAGCTCCGGCATGCCCTTCTGGGAGAAACATTTCACACCAGTAAAAATTACTTGTTCCAATAGCGTTTGTTACTATCTGTAGCTGAGGTAATGCAGCTAAATTGCAAACAAGTGCGGCACTACCCAACTGCAATATATAGAAAGTATATAATTGGTATATAACACCCCTGCTTCAATCAGTTTTTTGGGGGGGCAACTGGTATATCACACCAGTAGAATTTATTTATTCCAATGTTGTTTGCCACTATCTGTAGCTGCAGTAACGCAGGAAAACTGCAAACCAATGCTGCACTACCAAAATGCACTAAATAGAAAGTATATTATTGATATAAAACACCCCGCTTTAATCACTTTTTTGGGGGGGCAACTGGTATATCACACTAGTAAAAATGATTTGTTCCAATAGCGTTTGTTACTATCTGTAGCTGAGGTAAAACAGGAAAACCGCAAACCAATGCTGCACTACCAAAATGCACTATATAGAAAGTATATTATTGATATATGACACCCCTGCTTTAATCACTTTTTTGGGGGGCAACTGGTATATCACACCAGTAGATATTATTTATTCCAATGTCATTTGTCACTATCTGTAGCTGAGGTAACGCAGCTAAACCGTAAACAAATGCTGCACTACCCAACTGCACTAGATAGAAGGAATATAATTGGTATATAACACCCCTGCTTCATTCACTTTTTTGGGGGGGCAACTCGTATATCACACCAGTAAAAATGATTTGTTCCAATAGCGTTTGTTACTATCTGTGTACATGCCTAATTTTTCTGGCCTCTGGTGCTGCACTGTGGCTTAAAAAAAAAAAAAAAAGCCACATACATGTGTCAATTCCCCTTCGTGATCGTTACCTTGTTGTGGTGAAGGGGCTTGCGTACCACAATGAAGCGACCACCTCTATGAGTGTGTTGGCAATGGCAATGTTGGCACACCCCAGATGATAAGGTCGTTGCTTCATTGTGAACAGACCAAAAGCGATCGGCTGGATAATATTGCATAGAAAAAACATTAATTTTCTTTGTGATCATCTAAGGTGATCATTGAAGCCTACTAGGCCAACAATGGGCCCACACTGCATAATCATTGTTTTCTGGGTCACTGAACTGTCACTGAACTACCTCAGCACGACCATAGGCTTTGAAAAAACCGCCATCGCCTGCAATCTCCCAAACGTGCGCACGAGTACAGTCATCACTACACCAAGATTGACGCATAGAGGAATAAAATTCATGTCATGAGTGTGTCAACTATTGACAACTCTTTGCGGTTATCTATAGGGGACGTAACAGGGATTAAACTGATAGGAAAAGTACTACTTAACACACCACTCATATCTGGTGGCACACACAATACATTGCACGCGCAGTGCCCCAAATTGGAAGTAGGAGGACCGACCAAGCATCTTTTTCCATCTCCCGTTTCCTAAAATCGATTCCATATACACGTCCCCTGATAGGAATAGTACTACTTAACACACCTTATAATAACGCAAAGAGAGGCAACGCAGAGAGAGGAGTCTGAAGAAGAGGAGTCAGAGGAGGAAGGTGGCTTTGAGGAGGTGGAAGACCAAACACAGCAGGCGTCCCAGGGGGCTTGTTGTCACCTTTCGGGGACCCTTGGTGTTGTACGTGGCTGGGTAGAGGAAGAGGCCTTCAATGACATCAGTGAGGACAAGAAACTGGACATGGCTAGCTTGGTATCCAACCTTGTGCAAATGGGGAGTTTGCGGTTGTACAAATGGACTGTTTGCGGTTGTTTGCGGTGCGTTAAACAGGGAGTTTGGTCTGTCATAGTTTGGTCTGTCACTGTGAAGTGGGCGTAACCGTTACACTACCTGATTGATACAACATCATACCTGATGTTTTAAAGCACGTTATTCCAAACAATCTAGGAATGTTAGGTGATTTATGCCCTTTATTGATTAAAACCCGACTCTGCGTCAACTACGTAATTTTCCATGAGAGTTTTGCCATGGATCCCCCTCCGGCATGCCACAGTCCAGGTGTTAGTCCCCTTGAAACAACCTTTTCATCACTGTTGTGGCCAGAAAGAGTCCCTGTGGGTTTTAAAATTTGCCTGCCTATTGAAGTCTATGGCGCTTCGCCCGGTTCGCGAACATTTGCGGAAATTCGCGTTCGCAAACGGAAAATTTTATGTTCGCGACATCTCTAATGTCCTACTTAACGGTCTCCTCATCAATACTTGCCTGCCTAGCAGAGGAAGCGGCGGATGTCTCCTCCAGATCGTGGCTGGGCAGTAGCTGCTGAATGTCCTCTAGTTGCTCATCCTCGCTGTATAGTGGAGCTAAGCCCCCAGTATACAATACTTCTGTGGGTGAGGAAACAGGAAAGGACAGAGGCAGTTTGAGGACAGGTAAGAGCATAGGGCCTGCTCCCAAACCATGCCAACTAAAGATTGTGTCTGACGAACCCACTGACAGTGAGCTGGGGGTGTCTGCTGTCACTTGGGATGAAGTAGATGATCAAGTTAATAAATAAAAAAAAAACGCTGGGTTGTTGGTCAAGACACGACCGCTAGATGACATCGGGAGCTCAGGCCTCTCGCTGCGACTCCTGCTGCCATGCCCCCTTACTCTGCTGCGACCTCTGCCTGCACCAGAAACATTTAGGCCTCTGCCAATCCTCTGTGCATGGCCTCGCACTTCTCTGTCTGACATACTTTAATCTAAACTAAATAAATTAAAAGCAAATTAAAACACCCCTAAAAGCAGCGAATATATTTTTTCTTTTTGTACTGAAATAGCCCACTAAACGCTTTCGCCACAAATAACTGCAATAGTGAAGTGTGTATACATTTTTCTTTCTGTACTGAAATAGGCCACGAAACGCTTTCGCCACAAATAACTTCAACAGTAAAGTGCGTATATATTTCTCTTGTAGTACTTAAATACGACATTAAAAGCTTTCAGCACAAATAGCTGCAAAAGTGAACTACGTATATACTTCTCATGCAGTACAGAAATACGACACTAAACGTTTTCAGCGCAAGTAACTGCAAAAGTTAACTGTGTATATATTTCTCTTTTTGTACTAAAATGGAACACTAAAAGCTTTCGCCACAAATAACTGCAACAGTGAAGTGGGTATATATTTTTCTTTCTGTACTGAAATAGGCCACTAAAGGCTTTTGCCACAAATAACTGCAACAGTCAAGTGCGTGTAAATTTCTTTTGCAGTACTTAAACACGACACTAAACGCTTTCAGCGCAAATAACTGCAAAATAGAACTGCGTATATATATATATATATATATACACACAGTATCTTTTGTACTACTGAAATACGACACTAAACGCTTTCAGTGCAAATAACTGCAAAAGTGAACTGCGTATATATTTTTCTCTTTGTAAAGAAATGGAACACTAAACACTTTAGCCACAATAACTGCAAAAGTGAAGGGGCGTATATATTTCTCTTTTTCTACTGAAATAGGCCACTAAACACTTTCAGCGCAAAAAAAACAGCAAAAGTAAACTGCATATATATTTTTCCCTGAAATAGGCCAGTAAAAGCTTTTAGTGCAAATAACTGCAAAAGTGAACTGCATATATAATTCTCTTTTTGTACTGAAATAGGCCAGTAAATGCGTTTAGCGCAAATAACTGCAAAAGTGTACTGCGTAAATATTTCTCTTTGGTACTGAAATAGGCAAGTAAAAGCTTTTAGTGCAAATAACTGCAAAAGTGAACTGCATATATATTTCTCTTTTTGTACTGAAATAGGCAAGTAAACGCTTTTAGCGCAAATAACTGCAATAGCGAAATGAGCAAATATTTGTCTTGTAGTACTGAAATACGACACTAACGCTAGAGATGGCCTTGCAGTTCGACCGGCGGTGGTTTAGCGGCAAACTGCGTGTTCGCGATTCGCCGAACATGCGAACATATTGAGAAATTCGCGCCTGCCATATTCTTTTACATTGTGAAGAACTTTGAACCATGACACATCCATCAGGTGGTACAGGACAGCCAATTGAGACATATCAGCACATGGACATACCCCCTACCTTATAAATAAACCAGATCTGGCCGCCATTTTACATTCAGTGTTTTGCCAGTGTAGGGAGAGGTTGCTGTGTGGAGCAGGGACAGGCTGTTAGGGACACCAAACGCTAGCTAATAGGGCCAAAAAAGTCATTTTAAGGACTAGTATAGGTGTGCTATCAATAGGTGTGATACACAGAGGGGTGTGATATACTTATAATATACTTTTATAATGAGTCAAAAACACATAGATCTATATAGTGATCACCTGGAAGTCAAGGGCCTAGGGTCTAGGGGCTTACTAGGGCCATTTTTATATAGGGCATATAAGGTTCAGGATGGGGTCGCTCTTATCAGGGCGGGTGGTCTGTGGTTAGGCTATCAGGGCCAGAATAGCACCCCCCTGTAGGGCAATATTAGGAACAGTTCTTTGCCCACCCGGTCCTTCTATACCACATCATCATCCAGCCCAGGGATAGATGGTTTTTGCTTTCCCTCCGGGATTCATGGCTGTGCACTAGAACACCCCGGATTGTGGTAGGACATATGGTTTCTGATTTGGTGCCGCCGAGCACCTGATTTAGTGCCGCAGAGCACGTGTTATTGCCTACTACATTTATGCTTTTTGCTTAACTTTAATAATTTAATTTATTTTCATTTTGAGGGATATCTTTTTCATTCACACGTTCGCAAAATGAGTCCGCATCCGTTCCGCAATTTTGCGGAATGGGTGCAGACCCATTCATTTTCAATGGGGCCGGAATGTGCTGTCCGCATCCGCATTTGCGGATCCACATCCGCGGATCCGCACTTCCACATCTGTGCTTCCGTTTCCGTAAAAAAATAGAACATGTCATATTCTTGTCTGCAATTGCAGAGTAGACAAGATTAGGCATTTTCTATTATAGCGCCGGCGATGTGCGGTCCACAAATTGCGGAATGCACATTGCCGGTGTCCGTGTTTTGAGGATCCGCAAAACACTTACGGACGTGTGAATGGACCCTCATAGTAAAAGTATTAAAGGTTACGTTTTATCTTTATGTATATTCTAATGGATTGCCTTCCTTGTTCAATGTTATAATATACTTTCTATGTTAGACAGTATATTATAGTGCATTTGTATTGTGTGGCAGTTGTGTGCGGTTCTGCTGCAATACTGCAGGTATATAGAGGGACAAGCGTTATTGGAACAAATAATTTTTACTAGTGTGATATACCAGTCACCAAAAAAACTGATTATAGCGGGGTGTTATATACCAATATACTTTCTTTATAGTGCATTTGGGTACTGTATAGTGCATTTGCGCATGCGCGTACGTGAAAATTACATTGCCGATATTTCGCATCTAAATAAATAATGAATGGAGATCGCAAATTCAAATAATACATCTAGTATGTCACTGTTTATGTTGTGGGACTATTTGTGCACTTCTAGTAATTATTTCTTGGCTGAAAATATGAGCTGAAGGTTTTTCAGGTTTGCCTGCCATTAAAATGAATGGGACCCGCCGTGAACTTGCAGTTCGCGAACATTTGATCGCGCTCGCGTACGCGAACCGTCCCGGCAGATGTTCGTCCATCACTACTAAACGCTTTCAACGCAAATAACTGCAAAAGTAAACTCTGTATATATTTCTCTTTTTGTACTGAAATGGAACACTTAACGCTTTCGACACAAATAACTGCACTAACAAATAACAGTGAAGTGCATGTATATTTTTCTTTCTGTATTAAAATAGGCCACTAAATGCTTTCAGCGCAAATAACTGAAAAAGTGAAATGCGTATATATTTCTTTTATTGTAATGAAATAGGCCATTAACCCTTTCAGGACCAAGCCATTTTTCACCTTAAGGACCAGGCTATTTTTTGCAAATCTGACCAGTGTCAGTTTATGTGTGAATAACATTAAAACGCTTTTACTTATCCAGGCCGTTCTGAGATAGTTTTTTCGTCCCATATTGTACTTTATGACACTGGTAAAATGAAGTCCCAAATTTTTGTATTTTTTGCACAAAAAAATACTTAATTTACCAAAAATTTGGAAGTTTCAGTTTCTCTACTCCTGTAATACATAGTAATACCCCCATAAATTGTGATGACTTTACATTCCCCATATGTCTACTTCATGTTTGGATCATTTTGGGAATTGCATTTTATTTTTTGGGGACGTTACAAGGCTTAGAAGTTTAGAAGCATTTTTCGGAAAATTTCCAAAACCCATTTTTTAAGGACCAGTTCAGGTCTGAAGTCACTTTGTGAGGCTTACATAATTGAAACCACCCAAAAATGACCCCATTTTGGAAACTACACCCCTCAAGGTATTCAAAACTGATTTTACAAACTTTGTTAACTCTTTAGGTGTTCCACAAGAGTTATTGGCAAATGTAGATGAAATTTTAGAATTTATTTTTTTTTGCTAATTTTCAATTTTAATCCATTTTTTCCAGTAACAAAGCAAAGGTTAACAGCCAAACAAAACTCATTATTTATGGCCCTGATTCTGTAGTTTACAAAAACACCCCATATGTGGTCGCAAACTGCTGTACGGGCACACGGCAGGGCGCAGAAGGAAAGGAATGCCATACGGTTTTTGGAAGGCAGATTTTGCTAGACAGTTCTTTTGGACACCATGTCCCCTAGGTTAGAAACTCCAAAAGAGTGACCCCATTTTGGAAACTACGGGATAAGGTGGCAGTTTTGTTGGTACTATTTTAGGGTACATATGATTTTTGGTTGCTCTATATTACACTTTTTGTGAGGCAAAGTAACAAAAAATAGAAATTCTGAAATTTCATCTCCATTTGCCACTAACTCTTGTGGAACACTTAAAGGGTTAACAAAGTTTGTAAAATCAGTTTTGAATACCTTGAGGGGTGTAGTTTCCAAAATGGGGTCACTTTTTGGAGTTTCTACTCTAGGGGTGCATCGGGGGGGCTTCAAATGGGACATTGTGTCAAAAATACCAGTCCAGCAAAAACTGCCTTCCAAAAACCATATGGCATTCCTTTCCTTCTGCCCCCTGCCGTGTGGCCATACAGCAGTTTACGACCAAATATGGGGCATTTCTATAAACTACAGAATCAGGCCAATAAATATTGAGTTTTATTTGGCTGTTAACCCTTGCTTTGTTACGGGAAAAAATGGATTAAAATTGAAAATTTCCCAAAAAATAGCTGTTTTGGCACTGTTTTTATTTTTTATTATTTGCAACGTTCATCTGACAGGTACGATCATGTGCTATTTTTATAGAGCAGGTTCCTATGGACGTGGCAATACCTAATATGTCTACCTTTTTTTAATTTATCTAGGTTTTACACAATAATATCATTTTTGAAACAAAAAAAAATCATGTTTTAGTGTCTCCATAGTCTGAGAGCCATAGTTTTTTCAGTTTTTAGGCGATTTTCTCAGGTTGGGTATCATTTGTGCGGGATGAGATGACGGTTAGATTGGTGCTATTTTGGGGTGCATATGGCTTTTTGATCGCTTGCTATTACACTTTTTGTGATGTAAGGTAACAAAAAAATAGCTTTTTTGACACCGTTTTTATTTAATTTTTTTTACAGTTTTCAACTGAGGGGTTAGGTCATGTGGTATTTTTATAGAGCAGGTTCTTACGGATGTGGCATTAATTTATCTAGGTTTTACACAATAATATCATTTTTGAAACAAAAAAAATCATGTTTTAGTGTCTCCATAGTCTGAGAGCCATAGTTTTTTCAGTTTTTAGGCGATTGTCTCATATAGGGGCTCATTTTTTGCGGGATGAGGTGACGGTTTGATTGGCACTATTTTGGCGTACATGCAACCTTTTTGATCACTTATTACCTTTTTTGGGAAGTAAGGTGGGCAAAATTTCTATTTCCTCATAGTTTTAATTTTTTTATTTTTATGGCGTTCACCGTGCGGGGAAAGTAACATGATTGTTTTATAGATCAGGTCGTTACGGACGCGGCGATACCTAATATGTGTAGTGTATTTTATTTTTAAAAATTTTATTCAGTGATAAATGTGTTTTTTTTATCTTTACTTTTTTCACTTTTTTTAAACATTTTTTTGACCCAGACCCACTTGGTTCTTGAAGATCCAGTGGGTCTGATGTCTGTATAATACAGTACAGTACACTATATATTGTACTGTACTGTATTTTACTTACACTTTGTCTGAACAGATCTATGCCTTCAGCACAGATCTGTTCAGCACCATGGACAGCAGGATGCCTGAGAATCCTGTTGCCATGGGAACCTTCCCCATCTGCCACAACTGCGCAGATGGGAAAGGGTGAGGACTGGGGTGTTGGGGGGCTGTCTGGGGGCTCTCTCCCTCTCTCATCGGGGGGCTGCAAAGGCACAGCAGCCCCCCGATGAGAGAGGGAGGGAACTCCCTGACTGTTAACCTTTTCCATACAGCGGTCCGTGTACGGACCGCGGTATGGAAAGGGTTAAACGGCTGACATCGCAGTAGCGATGTCAGCCATTTATACCAGGGTGTCAGCAATGTGCTGACACCCTGGTATAACCACTAACCACCAACGATTATTCAAGGGGAGGCGGGCGGGGGATCGCAATCCCGCCTGCCGCACCGCCCGCCTCCCGCACCGCAACACCCCCCCTGCACCTCCCACCGCCATGAAATCATTCAGGGGTGCAGGGGGGGTAAAAAACTTTATTTGGGAAATTTTTAAGTTTCTGATCCCCGCGGTCAGGGACCGCAGGGATCAGAAACTACAGAAAGCGCTGCGAACCGCAGGTCTGAATTGACCTTCGGTTTGCAGCGATCGCCGATATGGGGGGGGGTCACAGGACCCCCCTCGGCATTGACCCTGGGTGCCTGGCTGTGTGTAACAGCCGGCACTCAGCGCTGTCACAATGTCTGCAGACATTGTGACAGTTTAATGCCATGACGTGTATACTCGTCATGGAGTACTAAGTAGCAGTGCTCCATGACGAGTATACTCGTCATAGGTCGGGAAGGGGTTAAAACACTTTCAGCGCAAATAACAGCAAAAGTAAAGTTCGTATATATTTCTCTTATTGTACTGAAATAAGACACTAAAAGCTTTTAAAGGTATTCTGTCACCTCCCCTAAGCCAAAAAACGATTTTAAAGCAGCCATGAAGCACAGCTTACCTGGATTAGGCTGTGCTCTTTTATCTTGCAATCCGTCCAGCAGTTACTGCAAAAAACGACTTTTATTCATATGCAAATGTGTCCTGAAGGTGCCCAGAGGGGCGTTTTGTTCTTCTTAGAGAGCCCAGTACCGCCCCTTTTACAGTGCCCAGCCCGCCTTCCTTGCACTGTCTAACCGCCCCCAGCCTGCCACAGCCTCTCCTCCCTCTCCTCCCCCTCCCTCACGCCGAACGAACTTTCGCACAGGCGCAGTACCCACTGAGGGCTGCGCCTGTGCGATCAGCAGGAGACTGAGGGCAGGAGCTTCCTCCTCGTCACTGGGCATGCGCCGAGCCCAGTGACGTCCGATGCTCGCTCTCTAAGAAGAACAAAACGCCCCTCTGGACACCTTCAGGACACATTTGCATATGAATAAAAGTCGTTTTTTGCAGTAACTGCTGGACGGATTGCAAGATAAAAGAGCACAGCCTAATCCAGGTAAGCTGTGCTTCATGGCTGCTTTAAAATCGTTTTTTGGCTTAGGGGAGGTGACAGAATCCCTTTAAGCGCAAATAACTGCAATATTGAACTGCGTATATATTTCTCTTTGTGTACTCAGTTAGGCCACTAAACACTTTCAGAGCAAATAAAAGCAAAAGTGAACTGCGTATATATTTCTCTTTGTGTACTCAGTTAGGCCACTAAACGCTTTCAGAGCAAATAAAAGCAAAAGTGAACTGCGTATATATTTCTCTTTTTGTACTGAAATAGGTCATTAAAAAAAACTTTCAGGCAAATAACAGCAAAAGTAAAGTTCGTATATATTTCTTTTTTTGTACTGAAATAAGACACTAAAAGATTTTAGCGCAAATAACTGCAATATTGAACGGAGTATATATTTCTCTTTGTGTAAACAAATAGGCCACTAAACGCTTTCAGAGCAAATAACAGCAAAAGTGAACTACGTATATGATTCTCTTTTTGAAATGAAATCGGCAGTAAAGGCTTTTAGCGCGAATTACTGCAAAAGTGAACTGCCTATATATTTCGATTTTTGTACTGAAATAGGCCTGTAAACGCTTTTAGTACAAATAACTACAAAAATAAACTGCGTATAAATTTCTCTTTTTACACTGAAATAGGCCAGTAAACGCTTTTAGAGCAAATAACTGCAAAAGTGAACTTTATATTTTTTTCTCTCTTTGTACTGAAATAGGCTAGTAAACGCTTTTAACGCAAATAACGGTAAAAGTTAACTGCGTATATATTGCTCTTTTTGTATTAAAATAGTCCATTAAACGCTTTCACTTTTTAACTAAAAAAGTGAACTGCGTATATATTTCTCTTTCTGTACTGAAATACGTAGGCCAGTAAAAGCTTTTAGCGCAAATAACTACAAAATTAAACTGCGTATATATTCCTCTTTTTGTATTAAAATAGGCCATTAAACGCTTTCAGCGCAAATAACAGCAAAAGTGAACTGCGGATATATTTCTATTTTTTACTGAAATAGACCACTAAACGCTTTTAGTGCAAATAACTGCAAAAGTGAAATGAGTATATATTTCTCTTTTTGCACTGAAATAGGCCAGAAAAAGCTTTTAGCGTTAATAACTGCAAAAGTAAACTGCGTATAAATTTCTCTTTTTGCACTGAAATAGGCCACTAAACGCTTTCAGAGCAAATTACTGCAAAAGTGAACTGTGCATATATTTATTTTTTCACTAAAATAAGCCATAAAACGTTTTTAGCACAAATAAATGCAAAAGTGAACTGCGTATATATTTCTCTTTTTGTACTGAAATAGGCCAGTAAAAGCTTTTAGCGCAAATAACTGCAAAAGTGAACTGCTTGTATATTTCTCTTTTTCTACTGAAATAGGCCAGTAAAAGTTTTTAGCGCAAATAATTGCAAAAGTGAACCTAGTAAATATTTCTCTTTATGCACTAAAATAGGCCAGTAAATGTTTTAAGCAAATAACTGCAAAAGTGAACCAAGTATATATTTCTCTTTTTGCACTGAAATAGGCAAGTAAATTCTTTTAGCGCAAATAATTGCAAAAGTGAACTGCGTACATATTTCTCTTGTATTATAATATACAACACTAAATGCTTTCAGCGCAAATAACGGAAAAAGAGAACTGTGTATATATTTCCCTTTTAGTACTGAAATGGAACACTAAACGCTTTGACTGCAAATAATTGCAACATTAAAGTGTGTGTATATTTTTCTTTCTGTACTGAAATAGGCCACAACGTTTTCAGCGCAAATAACTAAAAAAGTGAACTGCGTATATCTTTCTCTTTTTGTACTGAAATAGAAATGTAAACGCTTTTAGCGCAAATAACTACAAGAATAAACTGTGCATATATTTCTCCTTTTGCACTCAAACAGGCCAGTAAACGCCTTTAGCTCAAAAGTGTACTGCGTATATATCTCTCTATTTGCACTAAATGCTTTTAGCGCAAATAACTGCAAAAATGAACTGAGTTTATATTTCTCTTTTTGCACTGAAATAGGCCAACGATTTTAAAGCAAATAACCTCAAATTTGAACTGCGTATATATTTCTTTTTTTGTACTGAAATATGCCTGTAATCGCTTTTATTGCTAAAAACTGCAAAAGTGAACTGCCTGTATTTTTCCCTTTTTGTACTGAAATTGGCCAGTAAACACTTAGCGAAAATAACTGCAAAAATGAACTGCGTATATATTTCTCTTTTTCTACTGAAATAGGCCACTAAACGCTTTCAGCACAAATAATTGCAAAAGTAAACTGTGTATATATATTTTTTTGTACATAAATAGGCCAATAAACGCTTTTAAAGCAAATAACTGCAAAAGTGAACTGCGCATATATTTCTTTTTTTGTATTGAAATATGCCAGTAATCGCTTTTATCGCTAAAAATTGCAAAAGTGAACTGCCTGTATTTTTCCCTTTTTGTACTGAAATTGGCCAGTAAACTTTTAGCGAAAATAACTGCAAAAATTAACTGTGTATATATTTCACTTTTTGTACTGAAATAGGCCACTAAACGTTTTCAACACAAATAACTGCAAAATTGAACTTTGTATATATTTCTTTTTTTGCACTAAAGTAGGCCAGAAAACGTTTTTAGCACAAATAACTGCAAAAGTGTACTACATATATATTTCTCTTTTTGCACTGAAGTAGGCCAGTAAACACTTTAAGATCAAATAACTGCAAAAAAGACCTGTCTATATATTTCTCTTGTAGTACTGAAATACAACACTAAATGCTTTGAGTGCAAATATCTGCAAAAGTGAATTGCGTATATATTTCTCTTTTTGTACTGAAATGGAACACTAAAATCTTTCGCAACAAGTAACTGCAATAGTGAAGTGCGTGTATATTTTTCTTTCTGTACTGAAATAGGCCACTAAACACTTTCAGCGCAAATAACAGCAAAAATGAAGTTCATACATATTTCTCTTTTTGTACTGAAATAGAACACTAAACCTTTTAGCGCAAATAATTTCAAAAGTGAACTGCGTATATATTTCTCTTTTTGTACTGAAATAGGCCACTAAACGCTTTCAGTGCAAATAACTGCAAAATTGAACTGTGTATATATTTCTTTTTTTGCACTAAAAGAGGCCAGAAAAGGTTTTTAGCACAAATAACTGCAAAAGTGAACTGCGTATATATTTCTCTTTTTGTATTGAAATAGACCAGTAAACGCTTTTAGCACAAATAGCTGCAAATATGAACTGCGTATATTACTCTTTTTTCACTGAAATAGGACACTAAATGCCTTTAGCGCAAATAAATTCAAATGTGAACTGTGTATATATATTTCTCTTTTTGTACTGAAATAGGCCACTAAACACTTTTAGCGCAAATAACTGCAAAAGTGAACCTAGTATATATTTATCATTTTGCACTAAAATAGGCCAGTAAATGCTTTTAGCGCAAATAACTGAAAAAGTGAACCTAGCATATATTTCTCTTTTTGCACTGAAATAGGCAAGTAATCGCTTTTAGCGCAAATAACTGCAAAAGTGAACTGTGTACATATTTTTCTTGTATTACTGAAATACAACACTAAATGCTTTTAGCGCAAATAACTGCAAAAAAGAACTGTGTATATATTTCCCTTTTTGTACTAAAATAGGCCAATAAACATTTTTAATGCAAATAACTGCAAAAGTGAACTGCGTATATATTTTTCTTTTTGTACAGAAATAAGCCAATAAACGCTTTTAAAGCAAATAACTGCAAAAGTGAACTGCGTATATATTTCTTTTTTTGTACTGAAATATGCCAGTATTTGCTTTTATCGCTAAAAACTGTAAAAGTGAACTTCCTGTATTTTTCCCTTTTAGTACTAAAATTGGCCAGTGAACACTTTTAGCGAAAATAACTGCAAAAATGTACTGCGTATATAGTTCTCTTTTTGTACTGAAACAGGCCAGTAAACGCTTTTAGTGCAAATGACTGCAAAAGTAAACTGTGTATATATATTTTTTTGTACATATAGGCCAATAAATGCTTTTAAAGCAAATAACTGCAAAAGTGAACTGTGTATAAATTTCTTTTTTTTGTATTGAAATATGCCAGTAATCGCTTTTATCGCTAAAAATTGCAAAAGTGAACTGCCTGTATTTTTCCCTTTTTGT
Source organism: Bufo gargarizans (assembly GCF_014858855.1). Lineage (NCBI taxonomy): Eukaryota > Metazoa > Chordata > Amphibia > Anura > Bufonidae > Bufo > Bufo gargarizans. Next base: position 53,789,866 of record NC_058081.1, on the reverse strand, counting down.
ACTGAAATTGGCCAGTAAACTTTTAGCAAAAATAACTGCAAAAATTAACTGTGTATATATTTCTCTTTTTGTACTGAAATAGGCCACTAAACGCCTTCAACACAAATAACAGCAAAATTGAACTTTGTATATATTTCATTTTTTGCACTAAAGTAGGCCAGAAAACTTTTTTAGCACAAATAACTGCAAAAGTGTACTACGTATATATTTCTCTTTTTGCACTGAAGTAGGCCAGTAAACACTTTAAGATCAAATAACTGCAAAAAAGACCTGTCTATATATTTCTCTTGCAGTACTGAAATACAACACTAAATGCTTTTAGTGAAAATATCTGCAAAAGTGAATTGCGTATATATTTCTCTTTTTGTACTGAAATGGAACACTAAAATCTTTCGCAACAAGTAACTGCAATAGTGAAGTGCGTGTATATTTTTCTTTCTGTACTGAAATAGGCCACTAAACACTTTCAGCGCAAATAACAGCAAAAATGAAGTTCGTACATATTTCTCTTTTTGTACTGAAATAGAACATTAAACCTTTTAGCGCAAATAAATGCAAAAGTGAACTGTGTATATATTTCTCTTTTTGCACTGAAATAGGCCAGAAAACGTTTTTAGAACAAATAACTGCAAAAGCGTACTGCGTATATATGTCACCACCAGATCTTTGAGAAGTTCTGATACACGTTCTTCAGTACCTCCTGCATGATCTTTTGTTTTGATTTCGTTTTGACATCTCTCCTCCCTCTCCCAGCTGTCATCTATTAGCAGTGATTGCCTCCCTATATATCTCCTCCCCATACTGCCTCTACTTGCGGTTTATACAATTTCCTGGAGTGTGCTGATGCTAGAAGCTGTTACTGCTGAATCCACAAGATAAGACTGTTTCTTTATTTCTGTTTTCCTGTGGGCTTGATCCTAGGTGACCCTGACTCCCTCCGTATTAAGTGTAGGGAGCCGGTGGTCGTGTCCCCTCACTATTATAGGGTGTTCAGGTGTCATGCAGTCGAGGAACGAGGGTATACAGTTTTCTACCATTGAGATTTTTGCATAGGCTAAACAGTAAGGGAGAGAGCTAGGGCTGCTACAGGGCTTACCCTTTTGTTCCTTAGTTTTGGATCAAGTCAGTCGGATCTTCATTTGTGTCTTCTAGTTTTCTGTTACACCATCCGTGACAATATATTTCTCTTTTTGCGCTGAAATAGGCCAGTAAATGCTTTCAGAGCAAATAACTGCAACAGGGAAGTGCGTGTATATTTTTCTTTCTGTACTGAAATAGGCCACTAAATGCTTTCAGCTCAAATAAATTTAAAAGTGAACTGCGTATACAGGTCCTTCTAAAAAAATTAGCATATTGTGATAAAGTTCATTATTTTCTGTAATGTACTGATAAACATTAGACTTTCATATATTTTAGATTCATTACACACAACTGAAATAGTTCAAGCCTTTTATTGTTTTAATATTGATGATTTTGGCATACAGCTCATGAAAACCCAAAATTCCTATCTAAAAAAATTAGCATATTTCATCCGACCAATAAAAGAAAAGTTTTTAATACAAAAAAAGTCAACCTTCAAATAATTATGTTCAGTTATGCACTCAATACTTGGTCGGGAATCCTTTTGCAGAAATGACTGCTTCAATGCGGTGTGGCATGGAGGCAATCAGCCTGTGGCACTGCTGAGGTGTTATGGAGGCCCAAGATGCTTCGATAGCGGCCTTAAGCTCATCCAGAGTGTTGGGTCTTGCGTCTCTCAGCTTTCTCTTCCCAATATCCCACAGATTCTCTATGGGGTTCAGGTCAGGAGAGTTGGCAGGCCAATTGAGCACAGTAATACCATGGTCAGTAAACCAGTGGTTTTGGCACTGTGAGCAGGTCGTGCTGAAAAATGAAATCTTCATCTCCATTAAGCTTTTCAGCAGATGGAAGCATGAAGTGCTCCAAAATCTCCTGATAGCTAGCTGCATTGACCCTGCCCTTGATAAAACACAGTGGACCAACACCAGCAGCTGACATGGCACCCCAGACCATCACTGACTGTGGGTACTTGACACTGGACTTCAGGCATTTTGGCATTTTCCTCTACCCAGTCTTCCTCCAGACTCTGGCACCTTGATTTCCGAATGACATGCAAAATTTGCTTTCATCCGAAAAAAGTACTTTGGACCACTGAGCAACAGTCCAGTGCTGCTTCTCTGTAGCCCAGGTCAGGCGCTTCTGCCGCTGTTTCTGGTTCAAAAGTGGCTTGACCTGGGGAATGCGGCACCTGTAGCCCATTTCCTGCACACGCCTGTACACGGTGGCTCTGGATGTTTCTACTCCAGACTCAGTCCACTACTTTTGCAGGTCCCCCAAGGTCTGGAATCGGTCCTTCTCCACAATCTTCCTCAGGGTCCGGTCACCTCTTCTCGTTGTGCAGCGTTTTCTGCCACACTTTTTCCTTCCCACAGACTTCCCACTGAAGTGCCTTGATACAGCACTCTGGGAACAGCCTATTCGTTCAGAAATTTCTTTCTGTGTCTTACCCTCTTTGCTTGAGGGTGTCAATGATGGCCTTCTGGACAGCAGTCAGGTCGGCAGTCTTACCCATGATTGCGGTTTTCAGTAATGAACCAGGCTGGGAGTTTTTAAAAGCCTCAGGAATCTTTTGCAGGTGTTTAGAGTTAATTAGTTGATTCAGATGATTAGGTTAATAGCTAGTTTAGAGTACCTTTTCATGATATGCTAATTTTTTTAGATAGGAATTTTGGGTTTTCATGAGCTGTATGCCAAAATCATCAATATTAACAATAAAAGGCTTGAACTACTTCAGTTGTGTGTAATGAATCTAAAATATATGAAAGTCTAATGTTTATCAGTACATTACAGAAAATAATGAACTTTATCACAATATGCTAATTTTTTTAGAAGGACCTGTATATTTCTCTTTTTGTACTGAAATATGGCAGTAAAAGCTTTTAGCGCAAATAACTGCAAAAAAAACCGCTTTACAACCGCTTTTCAGAAACCGCTTACAACCAGATTGAAGATGTGCGCCATGCATGGAGCATTGGTCAGCCCTCCTTGACGCAGCACTGACACAAAGTTCTTCCTGTTATCGGTGACAATGGTTCCGATCCTCAGTTGGCTAGTAGATAGCCAGAATTTGATTTCTTGAAGGACACATGGTAGTTCCTCCCTGGTGTGACTCAGTTTGCCCAAGCAAACCAGGTGCAGAACAGCGTGACACCTCAGTGCTCTGCATAGGTGATATGCTGGAGGACCACTCTGAATTGTGCCTTCAGTGGAGACTTAGGACAAGGTTGAGGATGAGGAGGCAGAGGCGGACATTGGTACAGGAATCACAGCTTGAGAACGCAAAGTGGCATTGCCATCACGTGGCCAAGTTACTGGTGTGGCTGGGCAGGAACCACATTTACCCAGTGTGCTGTAAAGGACATATATTGTACAGCTCCACACATCGGCGCTGCCGTGAACTTAGTAGATGATGGGAAGGAAACACAACTCCCTTCTGCTGAGGTGGTGGGGCCACTAGGAGATGCCTCAGGCTGTACCACAACATTAGTGCCACGGTTTTCCAAGGCTACTTTATGTTGACGCTCCATGTGTTGATGCAGGGGCATGGTGCCAACATTGGCACCCTAATCACGCTTTACCTTCTGCCCACAGACTCTACACAGGGCCACGTTGACATCCTCCGACAACTTGATTCAAAATTCCCACACCAGCTAGTATGGCATTTTACCCCCACCACTGCCTGCTGACTGACTGCCACTGCCTCAATAAAGCTGCTACTGCTAGTTGTTTCCAGACAGGCACGTTTGGCTCCAGATCCCCCCTGCTGCCAACCTGCTGACTCATGGCCATGCTAACACCCTGCTGGCTCACTCGTGGCTCATGTGCAAGTTGCCATACTCATCCCCTGATGATGAAGACTCCCTCTTCATCCAACATGTGATCAGCTACATCATGATCCACTACTGTCTGCACGTCACTGATGTCACCCTCACCAGTCTCATGGTCATGTGCCTGATCACTTGCAACACCTGCTTCAACGCGAATCTCATTGTTGCTACTTGCCCGCCTACAGGAGAAAGCTGCAGATCTCTCCGCCAAATCTGCACTGGGCTGTAGCTGCTGACTGTCCTTAATAAGCTCATCCTCACTGCAAAGTGGAACCGAGCCGGCAGCATACAATACTTTCCGAGCAGTAGGAACAGAAAATTAAAGAGGCAGGTTAAAGAGAGGTTAGAGCACAGAGCTTGTTCTTGGGCCATGCCAACTAAGCGTGGTGTCAGATGAACCCACTGACTCCCAGCTGGGGATTGTCTGATGTCAGTGGAGATGTTGAAGACTGAGTCAACCATTCAAGGACAGCTGGGTAACACAACTGCTAGATGACACTGACAGCTCTGGCTGTTGCTGCGACTGCTGCTACCCCCTCCCCACCCATCTTCTGCTGCTGCTACTTCTGCCAGCTCCAGAATTTTTTTTTGCAACTGTCCGTTCCCTTGGAAGGCCCTGGCACCTGTCTGTAGTGATGTCCTGAACTATTCCCGAACAAGGACAGGACGCTTTACAGATGTGTTGTTGATGGAGGACATGCAGAGCTTTTTCAGTCCTACAAATCGCCACAGCCCTTCGGGATCCAGCCTTAGAGAACGACTCGACCGACAGGTAGCAGACTACCTCGCCTTAACTGCAGATATCGACACTCTGAGGAGCGATGAACCCCTTGACTACTGGGTGTGCAGGCTTGACCTGTGGCCTGAACTATCCCAGTTTGCGATAGAACTTCTGGCCTGCCCTGCTTCCAGTGTCCTGTCAGAAAGGACCTTCAGTGCAGCAGGAGGCATTGTCACTGACAAAAGAAGTCGCCTCGGTCAAAAAAGTGTTGATTACCTCACCTTCATTAAGAGGAATAAGGGATGGATCCCGAAGGGACTGACAGTGGGGGATACGTTTGACTAACAAAAGGCCTGATGACATGTCTTGGCCTCAAAATGACTTTCGTGAATTCGCCGCCACCAACTAGGGTTCAAGCCGTAATGTTTTAGTCACCTTTCTGCCTGGAAAACATCAATACAGCGGCTACAACAATACATAATTTTTCAGGCATGTGTACATGCCTAATTTTTCTGGCCTCTAGTGCTGCACTGTGGCTGCAAAAACAAAACAAAAAAAAGGCACATACATGTGTCAATTCCCCTTCGTGATCGGTACCTTGTTGTGGTGAAGGGGCTTGCGTGTCACAATGAAGCGATCATCACCTCTATGAGTGTGTTGGCAATGTTGCCACACCCCAGATGATAAGGCCGTTGCTTCATTATGATCAGACCAAAAGCGATCGGCTGGATAATTTTTCATCGAAAAAACATTTTTATTTTTTTTATTTTTTTTGTTGTATGGGTTTTTAATACATAAAATAAAAAATCATAATAAAGTCTCTTAATAGTTTATTAGAAATAATGCAGACAATTTCAAAAATCACCATCAATTCCAATACAAAGCAAGTACAGAGCTCAGAACTAAATTATTTCAGGATGTCGTTAATTTGACAATGATTAATCAATTCGACACACGTCCCCGGATAGGGGATGTAACAGGGATTAAACTGATGAGAATAGTACTACAGAAAATAGCACTCATATCGGGTGTGACAGTAAATTGCACGGCGCAGACGCAGTGACCGTGGCGTGGATTCAAACGAAGGGGAGGGAGCCAGCGTTTTTTTAACCATCTCCCCGTTCGAAAAATCAATTTAATACATGGACCCCAGATTGGGGATGTCACGTAACAGGGATTAAACTGATGAGAATAGTACTACAGAAAATACCACTCATATCGGGTGTGACAGTAAATTGCATGGCGCAGACACAGTGACCGTGGCGTGGATTCAAACAAAGGGGAGGGAGCCAGCAATTTTTTAACCATCTCCCCATTCAAAAAATCAATTCAATTCACCTTTCCCGGGACCCTTGGTGTTGTACGTGGCTGGGTGGAGGAAGAAACCTTCAATGACATCAACGGGACATGGCTAGCTTGGTATCCAACCTTGTGCAAATGGGAAGTTTGCTGTTGGGCAAATGGACTGTTTGCGGTGCATTAAAAGGGGAGTTTGGTCTGTTAATGTCTGTAAAGCGGGCGTAACCCTTACACTACCTGATCGATACAACATCATACCTGATCGTATACACACACTGGATGTTTTAAACCTGCTTTACGTTAATAGCGGTGGCAGTAGGGGATTAAAAATGCAGCAGCCATATGGTACATGTTGGCAGGCAGCAGCAGCCTTATGATGATGGTCTACAGATGATGGTCTACAGGCCGCAGCGGTGGCATGATGGAAGCGGTGGCATGATGGAGGCAGCATCCATATAGAACATGATGGTCAGCAGGCCGCAGCAGTGGCATGATGGGGCACTCTCAGCAAGGTCAGATCTATTCATTGGCCTTAGCCGGGGGAGTGTGAAAATCCTCCCAAATCCAGGCTTGGTATGTTTTGCACACAGGTGGAGGAAAACTTGGTCTGTTGGGTGTCACCACAGCCTCCGTGGTGCTTAAAAACCTCTCCGAGATGACACTGGAGACAGGGCAAGAAAGGGAGCATGCTTTGCCAGTTGGGCCTCTGTTCAAGTGTGCCTGCCCAGAAATCCATGGGGTCAGGGAATAGGGTATGCGCCAGAGACTAGCCAGAGTGTAGGTAGGCCTGAACTTGGGCATTGAGGCTAAGCAGATCCCATCGACTCTCTAAAGGCAGCAGACTTGACTAATTGGTATGGAAGCAACTGCACTGCCAGCAACTTGGCGAGATGGAAATTAAGCTTGCGCACCAGTGGATTGCTGGGCATGCAGAGTTTTCCCCTTCTCCTCCAGCAGCACCCCATAGGCACAGTCTATGTCCACATTTTGATCCAGCACTATAAAACCTGGGAATTGCAGTTCCATACATATTAGAAGTATAATGCCACAAGTGCTTCCCTACACCAACTCTTGATGAATAACCTTAGGATAGAGAAAAAACTAGTGCAATAACATCGACTGTATAATAGCTAATTGCTTTATTATACTCACATGTTCTTTGAGTTAAAAGCACATATCTTAAACTTAATAAAAACCACCAGGGGGTCATTTACTATCAGAAATATGCTTATATTAGGTTGTATCTGAGGCGCAGATTGTTGCGCAAAGGTTATTTACACCCCAATCTGTGACTTTTTCCCGCTCACATCAGGCATAAAAAAGTGTGCATGATGTGGGTGGTGAAGGGGACGAGCTGGTAGGCCTGTCTCATTCATTATTTTCTATGCCTGTTTTTAAGACAGGAAGCTGTCTTACATTTAGAAGCAGCGGTGGATATGCTGAAGTTATGTAGACACTGGCACCCCTACATAAATTTGGCGGATCCACCGCCAGCTAAAGGGTTTCCAGCTCAACCCAGGGTTTAACCTTTCGGCTGCCAGGCAGCAGGGGGCAGTCATGTACACAGTTTTTCAGTATATTCTAACCTGAAGCGTCCCCATCACCATGGGAACGCTTCTGTGTTAGAATATACTGTCGGAAATGAGTTTTCACGAAGTGAAAACTTAGATCAGAAAAAGCTTTTATGCAGACGGATCTTCGGATCCGTCTGTATGAAAGCAACCTACGGCCACGGATCACGGACACGGATGCCAATCTTGTGTGCATCCGTGTTCTTTCACGGACCCATTGACTTGAATGGGCCCGTGAACCGTTGGCCGTGAAAAAAATAGGACAGGTTATATTTTTTTCACGGCCTCGAAACACGGGTCACGGGCGCGGTGTAAAAACGGTGCACAAGCCGAGTTTTCTACGGCCCCATTGAAAGTCAATGGAGCCGCAGAAAAAAACGGAAAACGGCACAACGGCCACGGATGCACACAACGGTCGTGTGCATGAGGCCTAAGGGTCATCCCTTGAATGAGCAACCATAAAGCTACTGTATGTAAAAATTGATGGCCACCATTAGCTGTGAACATAGTTTTAACATTTCATAGTCATAACATAATATCAGGGGAAGAAGATTGAGAAAGCTGAACAATCAGAAAACCAAACAGTAGCCAAGAGCACTAAAACGATGATAGTCAGGGGCGTAGTTATAGAAGATGCAGAAGTAGCAGTCACACCTGGATCCTGGTGCCTAAAAACCCAAAGGACCCTCTGGCATATAAAATACAAATGGTGGATTGGGGTCCTGTTGTAGATTTTGCATTACATGTTACACCTCTCATGGTAGTGTAGCATCATATTTACAATTGTGTTCAAAATAATAGCAGTCAGACATCACTAACCTGTTCAATCATTGTTTTTGGTAGAAATGATATTTCTACATGGCAAATAATTTACTAGCAGGTGTAGAAGAGTAATAGAAACCCAACAGTCATGACATGCATTCTGCTGATTTTCTGTAATTCAATCACTTATTAAAAGGGGCATGTTCAAAATAATAGGAGTGTGGAGTTCAATGAGTGAGGTCATCCATTCTTTGAAAAACAGGTGGCAATTATTGCCCTTATTTACCCCTTAAGGACCGGGTCATTTTTCGACTTAAGGACCAGACAGATTTTTGCAAATCTGACCAGTGTCACTTTATGTGGTGATAACTTTAAAACGCTTTTACTTATCCAGGCCATTCTGAGATTTTTTTCTCGGCACATATTCTACTTCATGACAGTGGTAAATTTTAATCAAAATATTTCATTTTTATTTATAAAAAAATACAAAATTTACCAAAAATGTAGAAAAATTTGCTACTTTCCAAATTTCAATTTCTCTGCTTCTAAAACAGATACTGATACCTCATATAATAGTTATTACTTTACATTTCCCATATGTCTACTTCATGTTTAGATAATTTTGTGAATGCCATTTTATTTTTTGGGGACGTTAGAAGGCTTATAAGTTTAGATGCAAATCTTGAAATTTTTCAGAAAAGTTCCAAAACCCACTTTTTAAAGACCAGATCAGGGCTGAAGTCACTTTGTGAGGCTTACATAATAGAAACCTCCAAAAAATGACCCCATTTTAGAAACTACACCCCTCAAGGTATTAAAAACTGATTTTACAAATGTTGTTCCACAAGAATTAATAGAAAATGGAGATGAAATTTCAGAATTTCACTTTTTGGCACATTTTCCATTTTAATTTTTTTTTTTCCCGCTAACAAAGCAAACAAAACTCAATATTTATTGCCCTGATTCTGTAGCTTTCAGAAACACCCCATATGTTGTCATAAACTGCTGTATGGCCACATGGCAGGGTGCAGAAGAAAAGGAACGCAATATGGTTTTTGGAAGGCAGATTTTGATGGACTGTTTTTTTGACACCATGTCCCATTTGAAGCCCCCCTGATGCACCCCTAGAGTAGAAACTCCCAAAAATTGACCCCATTTTAGAAACTACACCCCTCAAGGTATTCAAAACTTATTTTACAAACTTTTTTAACCCTTTAGGTGTTCCATAGTAACATCGTATATAAGGCCGAAAAAATACATTTGTCCATCCAGTTCAGCCGGTTATCCTGCAAGTTGATCCAGAGGAAGGCAAAAAAAAAACAAAAAAAACTGTGAGGTAGAAGCCAATTTTCCCCATTTTAGGGGAAAAATTCCTTCCTGACTCCAATCAAGCAATCAGAATAAATCCCTGGATCAACGACCCCTCTCTAGTAGCTATAGCCTGTAATACTATTACACTCCAGAAATACATCCAGGCCCCTCTTGAACTCTTTTAGTGAACTGACCATCACCACCTCCTCAGGCAGAGAGTTCCATAGTCTCACTGCTCTTACCGTAAAGAATCCTCTTCTATGTTTGTGTACAAACCTTCTTTCCTCAGGACGCAGAGGATGTCCCCTCGTCACAGTCCTGGGGATAAATAGATAATGGGAGAGATCTCTGTACAGTCCCCTGATATATTTATACATAGTTATTAGATCTCCCCTCAGTCGTCTTTTTTCTAAAGTGAATAACCCTAATTTTGATAATTTTTCAGGGTACTGTAGTTGCCCCCTTCCAGTTATTACTTTAGTTGCCCTCCTCTGAACCCTCTCCAGCTCTGCTATGTCTGCCTTGTTCACAGGAGTCCAGAACTGTACACAGTCCTCAATGTGTGGTCTGACTAGTGATTTGTAAAGTGGTAGGACTATGTTCTCATCACGGGCATCTATGCCCATGTTGATGCAACCCATTATCTTATTGCCCTTGGCAGCAGCTGCCTGACACTGGTTTTTACTGCTTAGTTTGCTGTTTACCGAAGATTTAATTGAAAATGGATATAAAAAAGGAACACCATATGGTTTTTGGAGGACAGATTTCACTGGGATAATTTTAACTGGGGATGTCACATTTGAAGACCTCCTGATGCACTCCTAGAGTAGAAACTACAAAAAAGTTACCCGATTTTGGAAACTACGGGATAAGGTGGCAGTTTTGTTGGTACTATTTTAGGGTACAGATGATTTTTGGTTGCTCTATATTACACTTTTTGTGAGGCAAGGTAACATAAAAATAGCTGTTTGGCACTGTTTTGACTTTTTGTTATTTACAATGTTCATCTGACAGGTGAGATCATGAGCTATTTTTTATAGATCAGGTTGTTATGGACGCACGACCAAATATATACCAAATATGACAACTTTTTTGGGTTGTTTGTATCAGTTTTACATAATAAAGCATTTTTGAAAAAATATATATATTTTTTTTAGTGTCTCCATATTCTGAAAGCTATAGTTTTAAAAAAAAATTGGCGACTGTCCTATGTAGGGGCTCATTTTTGACAGTATGAGATGACGGTTTGGTACTATTTTGGGGTGCGTATGACTGTTTGATCGCTTGCTATTACACTTTTTGTGATGTAAAGTGACAAAATGGCTTTTTGATAACATTTTCATTAGATTTTTTTTTTACGGTGTTCACCTGAGGGGTTAATTCATGTGATAATTTTATAGAACAGGTCGTTACAGATGCAGCAACACATAATATGTATACTTTTTTTTATTTATTTAAGTTTTATACACTAATATAATTTTTGAAACAAAAAAAAAATCATGTTTTAGTGTCCATAGCTTTTTTATTTTTTGGGTGATTCCCTTAGGTAGGATATCATTTTTGTGGGATGAGATGACGGTTTGATTAGTAAAATTTTGGTGTGCATATGACTTTTTGATCGCTTGCTATTACACTTTTTGTGCTGTAAGGTGACAAAATGGCTTTTTTTTTTACGGTGTTCACCTGAGGGGTTAGTCTGAGAGCCATAGTTTTATTTTTATTTTTTGGGCGATTATCTTAGGTAGGGTATCATTTTTGCGGGATGAGATGACAGTTTAATTGGTACAATTTTGGGGTGCATTTGATTTTTTGATTGCTTGCTATTACACTTTTTTTTATGTAAGGTGACCTGAGGGGTTAGGTCATGTGGTATTTTTATAGATCAGGTTAAGGATGCGGCGATACCTAATATGTATACTTTTTTATTTATTACGTTTTATACACTAATATCATTTTTTAAACAAAAAAATAATCATGTTTTAGTGTCATCATAGTCTGAGAGCCATAGTTTTTTTTATTTTTTGGGTGATTGTCTTAGGTAGGGTATCATTTTTGCGGGATGAGATGACAGTTTAATTGGTAAAATTTTGGGGTGCATATGACTTTTTGATCACTTTTTGTGATGTAAGGTGATAAAATGGCTTTTTGACACCATTTTTATAAAAAAATTTTACGGTCATTACCTGAGGGGTTAAATCATGTGATATTTTTATAGAGAAGGTTATTACGGACGCGGTGATACCTAATATGTATACTTTTTTTATTTATTACATTTTATACACTAATATCATTTTTTAAACAAAAAAAATCATGTTTTAGTGTCATCATAGTCTGAGAGCCATATTTTTTTTTTTTTTTGGGCGATTCTCTTAGGTAGGGTATCATTTTTTCGGGATGAGATGACGGTTTGATTGGTACAATTTTGGGGTGCATATGATTTTTTGATTGCTTGCTATTACACTTTTTGTGATGTAAGGTGACCTGAGGGGTTAGGTCATGTGGTATTTTTATAGATCAGCTTGTTACGGACGCGGCGATACCTAATATTTATATTTTTTATTTTTTTTATTTTACAGTTAACACAATAAAAGCATTTTTGAAACAAATCATGTTTTAGTGTCTCCATAGTCTGAGAGCCATAGTTTTTTTTATTTATTTAGCGATTGTCCTATGTAGGGGCTCATTTTTTACGGTATGAGGTGCCGGTTAGATTGGTACTATTTTTGGGGGCATACGCCTTTTTGATCGCTTGGTGTTTCACTTTTAGTGATGTAAGGTGACAAAAATGACTTTTTTGACACAGTTAAAAAAAATTATGTTTGTTTTTTCATTTGAATGCGCGGACTCGCATACTCAAGATACTTGTGGCTTGATAAGCCTTCCTTTTTAGTTCACAATGCTACTTAACGGCTATATGTAGTCAAGATATCTCAATGCATGTCATCTACTCTGTATGAAATGTTTCATGCTATGTACTTGTCAATGTTTAATCCTTGAAAATGAAAAACAATAAAAATTGTTAATTACAAAAAAAAAAACATTTATGGTGTCTATCAGACAGGGTGGATCATGTGATATATTTATAGAGCAGGTCGTTACGGACGCACAATACCTAATATGTGTGTTTTTTCTTTTCTTTTTTTTTATGATAAAATCAGGGGAAAGGGGTGTTTTTTTCTTTTTTTTAACTTGAACCGTATTTTTTTTAATTGCATTGTAATGCATTGCCTGTTAGTGTATTACACAGAGTAATACACTAACAGGTTGCCTAGGAGACCAAGCCTGAGGCTGGATCTCATGGGCACCTGTAGAAGGCAGGTCCTGATGCTGTGCAAGGCATTGAGCAGCCTCTGCACGGCATCGGACTGCCTTCTGACACATCGAGTCCCCACCACAGCGACACAGGGACTCGATGCGCTCCTTCACCTGCCGCAAATCCCTTCTATGTCGCGGTCAGCGCGGACCACAGCATAGAAGGGGTTAATCCCCCGGCATCAGTTTTTACAGTGATGCCGGCAGATACAGAAAGGGCCCGGCTACCAGGGACTACCTGGCCCCTGCAGGTTACAATTTGCCAAAGAGCACATTGACTGGCCTAAAGAGACATTTTGTGGACTGATGAATTTTGGCACTGTCCAGTGCAACTGGGATGCAAATACTGATGGGGGGAGTCCTTACTAAACCTGACCATCCGGGTGAGGATACAACGAGGGCAACCTGTAACATACCTCACCCTTCAGGAGTAGCCCACGTCGTGGCTCCCAGAGTCTGTTTTTTTTTTCTCGTAAAATTTTGATGGTCCAGCTCCTCAGAGGAGGCACTTGATGTCCTCTTCGCTACTAGAGCTGGAGAACGATATCAGAGGACGGTTCTGCCTCTGGTAATCCAGGCGCACCTGTGTGGTGGAGCGCCACTGCCCTCCGGTGGTTGGATGGGGTAATAACCTGGTGGTGACACTCTGGACTCGGGCCACGACTTTCTGTTTAGCAAGAGCAGATGCTCTGGTCATTGGAAATGAGTCCAAGACCTCAGGTTGTAGAGGCGCTGGGAGACGATCCTCTGGGGCTGCAGTCATCTTCCAGGGTAGCTGTTAGACCGTCTTGAGCTTGAAGGAGCCAACAAAAGTGCATAGACAGCCATCTTGACATGTTGCTGGTGGCGGTAATCCAGGGATTAGGGGCTCCAGCTCCGGTCGCTCCCAGTAGCGGAACACTCCTTCCGCGGTCTACTGCAAGGATCCAACCTTCCCCCACGGCAGATGGATCCTCCTGCCACAACTCTGGGGCAGACGCTGGAACCATGGGCTTCTGCAGCAATTTTTACAGGACGATAGGACCGGGGTCGAGTACTTTGTCAATAGACGCTCGGTGAAGCGTCCGTACCTGCCCCTGGTGAGGCATAGCCTCTTCCAGGGAGAGCAAGTGGAATTCACCCCTATGGAGTCAGGGGCCTTTAGCTGACTCCATAGGGGTGAATTCCACTTGCTCTCCCTGGAAGAGGCTATGCCTCACCTGGGGCAGGTACGGACGCTTCACCGAGCGTCTATTAACACAGTACTCGACCCCGGTCCTATCGTCCCGTAAAAATCCGGAGTCGCGTTCCGCAGAGAACTAGACGAAGGTCCCGGTCCTGTGCTCCTGTTTAGGGTCGTTAGGTTGGGGGCGCTCCAGCAGGCTTACAACGCAATCCTCCACAGCCTTTCTGTAGTCCCATGTAGAGGACGCATAGGTAAAATGGCTGCCTGTACATAAGACTGCATGGCTAGCTAACAGAAATAACAGCTTCCCTAAGACACAATATTATAACTAACTAAACAGCTCTGCATAACACAATGTCCCTTAAACAAAGGTAGATGTCTCACCAGATATGCTTGCTTAAGGATTGTGGAGTTTGAGAAGGAGGTATGCAGGAGACAGCTCTGCTGATGTCCTGTAACATGGAGACGGGGCTTCTCCTTCCCAGGATGCCTAGCACTATCCACAGTGCATTGCAATTCCCACAATACAATAATCTTTATAAACAGAAAAACAAGGTGCAATACATTTTTACCACCGCTAGATGGTGCTAATACCTAACTTATCACTACATAACTATGAAACTGAAGCAGAACGTGATCTGAAAAGATTCTGAACCTTTGCTGGTTGCGGAAGATGCACCATTGAAGATAGTGGGGTCCAGACAAAAGGTGGTAATGCCGCTCTGGGGCGTTACAAGAGCAGCAAGTGGGCAAGGGCTGCAAACATATAACTTTGGATGAGCAATCATGACGCTATGTACAAATTGATAGTCATGAAGCTGTCGGGAGAAGGAAACTGAAAAATGGGTTCTGCTATTAGGAATAACATTCACCGCTTGAACAATGTGAAAACCAAACAGCAACGAAAAGATGGTTGTCAGGAACGTAGCTATAGAAGATGTAGAGTTAGCAGTCACACCCGGGTCATGATGTCTAAGGAACCAAAGGACCCCATATGCCATATGCCACAAAGGAAGACATAAATGTTGGATGGGGTCCTGTTGTAGATTTTGAATTACATGTTACACTTCCAATAGTTTTGTAGCACTACATGTTATGCATGTTTTCCAACTTATTAAAGGGGAAGTGTAAGGGATTGTCTCTTTTCAGGGGGTCACACTCACAGATATCTCACCAGACAACGGATTTTCATGTCCAAACTGTGCATTTATTTTATACTCTTCTCACAAAGGATAGTCCAGTTATACATCACTGGGTGGGGTGAGGTTCCCGCACCGCCAACACTTAAAACACAAATAAACTCCTGCCCGTCTAGGCGCTACCTAAACACAATACGTCCCTATCTCACTCATAGAGCTCAGTTCACACATGGACAACATATGCGGCTTTCCTCAGCCAACATCAATACTGCAACCTCAAGGCCGTGGCAACTCTAGTACCTTTTGGGGGAGTGTGGCCCAGTAGTCCTCCAGTCGCTGGGCGTGCAACCTTCGTTCTCCAGGTGTCGCTAGGTCCTCCAAACCTCAGGCTATTCAAAGCCTTGTGGCCCCTCAGTCCTCCTGACTGAGACCACACACAGAGCCTCTGATTCACAAAATAGTCTCGCTCTCCCTCCTCAGACTGACCTACACTGAGGCGCTTTATGCAAGCCTGATTACAGCAGGCCTCACCTGCGATCACCTCAGGTAGAAAGGAAAACCCATACTGGAAGGGTGTGGACTGGGAACTCCATCCACCAAGCCTAGCCACCAGTCCAAGTAAAATCCAGCCCAGAAAATGTATACAGAAATGTGTCAGCAAACTATGCTTTGCTGAGACTACTGCCACTCTCTGGATTTTATCTGTCTCACATATCTGAGATACCTGAAGTGGGACAACACACCTTCCAGCACTGTTCACATTACCACAGAAGTTAGGTATAATTAAGCATACTGGCCTCCACAAATAGGCAGAGCCTGCTCAAATTTTTCCAAAATATCTTGAACAATAATCATGAACTTTAATTGATATCAGCCTTATATGAATCAAGAGTTTTAATTACCAGGAATTTTGAAGATTTATGATATCCTAGAAATCTTTCTGGTGGCATTGTTGGACTTTTATGTGAGAATTTTTTAGGAATGAAATGGATTAGAATGTGCAACTATTGCATTATTTGAATCATCACTGTTATCTATTATACACATATTTTGTCTTTTTGATTATTTTATTTCAATATATTATTTTATTTGCATGTTATAAATTCGGTGACATATTTTAATATTCCAAAGATAGTCTGACATATTTTTCCACTAGGTGGTGTGTCTGTTTATATCTACTTATTATCTATCATGATATTATAAATCACCTTCATTTTGGGAATTTCCTTTCTTCCTATTTCCAGATATTACAATGTTATTCAATGAAACTAACACAGTTGAATTTTTCATTGTTGGCTTCTCCGATGTCCTGGATTTGCAGATTCTGCTCTTTTTGTTTTTTCTCTTGGTCTATTTGCTGACCATAATGGGGAACCTGACCCTTATTTTTCTGATATGTTCTAACCCTACACTAAACACCCCAATGTACTTCTTCCTGTGTAATCTCTCAACTCTGGACATTGTCTACACAACCGTCACCTCTCCCAAGTTGATCCACATATTTGCCACCAGAAATGGAAGGATTACCTTTGCAGGATGTATTTCACAACTTTTCTTTTTTGTTACCTTTTGGAATACTGAATATTTCCTCTTGACTGTGATGTCTTACGACCGGTACGTCGCCATCTGTAAACCACTACATTACACAATGATTATGAACCGAAAACTGTGTATAGTCGCTGCTGTAGGAACTTGGATAGGTGGAATATTAGGGGCAATCTCACCAACCACTGTTGCATCTATGGCAACTTATAAGCCTTCCAATGACCTTAACCATTTCTTCTGCGATATCAAAGTATTAGAAAATGTAGCTATCAGCGATACTACAAGTATACAAAGCGTGATTGTAGTCCAAGGTACTCTACTGGTAATGACTGCCTTCCTGCTCACGTTAGTCTCCTACATCTATATAATTTCAGCCATTTTGAAGATCCGGTCTAGAATGGGGAAGTACAAGGCCTTCTCCACCTGTGCTTCTCACTTAACCGTTGTCAGTTGTTTCTATATTTTACTATTTGATTTGTATTTGAAGCCGAAATCAGATGCATCTCTAAATCAGGGCAAGGTGTTGACTGTCCTGTATGCATACATAATTCCTTTGTTGAACCCTGTGGTATATAGCTTTAGGAATAAGGATGTGAAGGAGGCATTTAAGAAAAGGTGTACAAAAAAGTAATTTTGTGTAATTAGTGAAAAAAAAAAATTTCAATCATTTTCGTCCTGTGTTATAATGACCCTGGACTAGTTTTCTGGGAGGAGCCATTTGTCACTTTTATGGAGGTTGTGACTGACAACATTATTTTTGAAAATATTGTTCCACTTCCCTTTAAAGGCTATGCACACCTTCGCAGTCAATTTTTATACGATTGCATTTTACTCGTTTTGGGCTAAAAATAATTGTTTAAATTGGTATTTATTAAAAATATTGAGCCGTTCGGTCACAAAGGGTTAACTGTTTTTCTAGCTGTGTGAATGGTACTTTCACTTTGGTCATCTAATAACCCCTATCTCTAAATTACTAAAAGGTCATAAACACTTATTTAGGCCACATTTTTATCAGTAAGATTGAGTGTTCAATGAGTGTTTATAAGGTCAGAGATCAGAGATAAGGAGCCGGTCAGCAGTAGATAAACTTAAAGCTGTGCAGGGAAAATGGCTCATCATTTTTAATAAAGACCAATAGAAAAAAATGATTTTTAGCTAAAAATTAGTACAATGCAATAATAATAAACCAAAATTTGCCACCAAAGATGTATATAGCCTTTAAGTCTTTTAAGTTGTGAGCTGGGGCTTATTTTTCCAGCAGATGCCACAGATGCCAGCACTTCCATTTGTAACCTTTTCCTCAGTATACAAATACAGTTGAATAGAATGGTGCAGGCTCAAGCCAAGAATGGACCCAGAGAGTGGTCACCACTACTGCAAAACCTCATCTCTCCTTAAGACTGTTCATAGTTGAATTCCAGCTCACCTGATAATAGTCATTAACCCCCAGTGCACGGAGCAAGTCAGGTAAGACCTTTGGTAATAGAAGAAATAAACGTAGTTCCAGCACTTCAATTTCGTTGTGTTGCCTTCTTCTTTATAAGGCCTCATGCACACGGACGTTTTTTTTCACGGTCCGCAAAACGGGGTTCCGTTGGTCCGTGATCCGTGACCGTTTTTCCGTCTGTGGGTCTTCCTTGATTTTTGGAGGATCCACGGACATGAAAAAAAAGTCATTTTGGTGTCCGCCTGGCCGTGCGGAGCCAAACGGATCCGTCCTGAATTACAATGCAAGTCAATGGGGACGGATCCGTTTGATGTTGACACAATATGGTGCCATTTCAAACGGATCCGTCCCCATTGACTTTCAATGTAAAGTCTGGAGTTCTGTTATACCATCGGATTGGAGTTTTCTCCAATCCGATGGTATATTTTAACTTGTAGCGTCCCCATCACCATGGGAACGCCTCTATGTTAGAATATACTGTCGGATATGAGCTACATCGTGAAACTCATTTCCGACAGTATATTCTAACACAGAGGCGTTCCCATGGTGATGGAGACGCTTCAGGTTAGAATATACAAAAAAACTGTGTACATGACTGTCCCCTGCTGCCTGGCAGGTGCTGCCAGGCAGCAGGGGGCAGACCCCCCCCCCCCCCCTGTTTTTAACTCATTGGTGGCCAGTGGGCCCCCCCTCCCCTGTTGTTAACTCGTTGGTGGCCAGTGTGCGCACCCCCCTCCCTCCCTCCCTCTATTGTTTTAATACATTGGGGCCAGTGTGCGCGCGCCCCCCCAACCCCCCCTCCCTCCCTCTATTGTTTTAATACATTGGGGCCAGTGTGCGCGGGCCCCCCCAACCCCCCCTCCCTCCCTCTATTGTTTTAATACATTGGGGCCAGTGTGCGCACCCCCCCAACCCCAACCCCCCCCCCTCCCTCCCTCTATTGTAATCATCATCGGTGGCAGCGGAGTAGAAGATTTTCATACTTACCTGGCTGCTGGCTGCTGCGATCTCTGTGTCCGGCCGGGAGCTCCTCCTACTGGTAAGTGACAGGTCTGTGCGGCGCATTGCTGTCACTTACCAGTAGGAGGAGCTCCCGGCCGGACGCAGACATCGCAGCAGCCAGCAGCCAGGTAAGTATTAAAATCTTCTACTCCGCTGCCACCGATGATGATTACAATAGAGGGAGGGAGGGGGGGGGGGGTTGGGGGGGGTGCGCACACTGGCCCCAATGTATTAAAACAATAGAGGGAGGGAGGGGGGGTTGGGTGGGCGCGCGCACACTGGCCCCAATGTATTAAAACAATAGAGGGAGGGAGGGAGGGGGGTGCGCACACTGGCCACCAACGAGTTAACAACAGGGGGGGGGGGGCCGCACAATGATATTCAAACTGGGGAGGGGGGGGGGGGGTCTGCCCCCTGCTGCCTGGCAGCCCTGATCTCTTACAGGGGGATATGATGGGGTTAATTGTACTATCATATCCCCCTGTAAGAGATCGGGTGCTGCCAGGCAGCAGGGGGCAGTCTTGTACAAAGTTTGCAGTGTATTCTAACTAGAAGCGTCCCCATCACCATGGGAACGCTTCTGTGTTAGAATATACTGTCGGAAATGAGTTTTCACGAAGTGAAAACTTAGATCAGAAAAAGCTTTTATGCAGACGGATCTTCGGATCCGTCTGTATGAAAGCAACCTACGGCCACGGATCACGGACACGGATGCCAATCTTGTGTGCATCCGTGTTCTTTCACGGACCCATTGACTTGAATGGGCCCGTGAACCGTTGGCCGTGAAAAAAATAGGACAGGTCGTATTTTTTTCACGGCCAGGAAACACGGCTCACGGATGCGGCTGCCAAACGGTGCATTTTCCGATTTTTCCACGGACCCATTGAAAGTCAATGGGTCCGTGAAAAAAAACGGAAAACGGCACAACGGCCACGGATGCACACAACGGTCGTGTGCATGAGGCCTTATGGTGACCAATTTACAACATGTAGAAAAATCCAAACACTCCAACACCAGTTAACGCATTTCGGACAAACCGTCCTTAGTTATGACTGATAAAAAAATGCCTAACTCAAAGGTATATATAGGTGGCATCTACTTCCTCTGACCTAATAAAGGGAGGGGAAAATCAGGGTGGAGAGCCACCTGTTTAATTGAGGAAGGCATTGTTTATTCACCTTGTGACATACATACAAAATACATGTATATTTCAAATCATGCATGCTACTGAAGCCACCATGCGAATATTGCTGCTCGCATTATATTTATATTATATAAAATCTATGTGGTAATGAATATCCCACAACGTTTTCAACAAAATCGCAAGGTGTGAACGTAGAAAGGTAAAATTATAATTTCTATACAACAATTCGAAAAATTCTAAATGAGAGGCGTGTTGTAACTGCAGAAATGCAAAAGCAGACAAGGAGAAGAATCCACTAGTAAAAATACATTAGTTCTTTTCTAAGATTTAAGCCCAATGGATATCGGGTATTTAATCTAAAAATCCAATACGCTTCTCTTAAAAAAATTTTTTTATATAATAATAGCAAAGACAGGTGCACTCTGCAGACTTGCTAAACCCTCAAACTGATGATAAAATTGAGAGATTAGCCAACATGTCCTACGGTGGAGGACATGTTTGAGCCCGAGCACTGCGCCAAGGTTTCTCAAGTAGCTCGGGTCCTAACACTCACCGACCTGTGCCATACGGGCAATACCAGGGGCCAGTGGGCGAATTACAGGAGCATGAGGTTCGACTCACAGACCACTCACTAGTTACCTCCAGTATGTAACCATGCTCGCAATGGGAGGAGTCTGCGAGTCCCACTCAAGACTGGCTGGTATGGCCCAGGCCTCACAGGTGCACCTAAATGTAGCCTGTAGATGGAAAATAGGGACATTTAAATTGGCGTTTATACACCTCCAGGTATCTCTATATATACAAACTGAAAATAATGGCGTGGTATTAAACAAGCAATAAGTGCTCAAACCCACATGCAGTCGTGCACATATATACAGGGGAGCAAATCCTGCACTTGTGGCCCGTTGCTAATGGCGATCCCCAGCAAAAATGCATACAGTGGAGGATGCCTGCAGCGGACCACAAGTACCACAATAGACATCCTACACAAGATAGCAATTATATGCACAACTGCATATGGGTTTAAGCACTTCCTGCCTGTTTAACACCACACCATTTTTTTCATTTGTTTGCATATAGAGAAGCCGGGAGGTGTATAAACTCCATTTTAAATGAGCCTGTTTTCCATCCACAGGCTACATTTAGGTGCACCTGCGAGGCCTGGGCCATATCTCGCAGAAGGAATTTCAGTACTGATTCTTCTTTTTTTAATGAATGTCAATCCTTCAGTAACTGCTTACTACACAGAGGATATCCTCAGTGGATGCTCTCAAGAGCCCTTAATATTGTTAAAAAAAAATCCAGACAAGATCTCCTGCATAAAAATAATAATATAAAAATAAATCCAAATAAACAAAATTACAAAGCAGATCTTTCTAAACAACCAACTCACGTATAGCAGACAATTTGCGCAAATCCAACAAGCCATCACTAATTGTTTATCTATCCTTTATCAAGACGATGTATTATAGGAATTATTGAAAGGGGGTTGTAGAATTGTTCCTCGACGCCCGCCCACACTTGCTAATTCCCTTTCATCCTCTTTCTTTTCACGTGTCAACAGAACCGCATCTAATAATTGGATGGGATATGTGGGCTTCACAAAATTTGGAAGCCATCCTTGTAAAACTTGCGGCTTTGTAATATCCGTGAAAAGTTTTCATAATTCTGACAACACAGAGGCTTTTCCCATCAAATCATATATCAACTGTAATTCAATAGGAGTAATATCTCTATATTATTAAATGCGCTGAATGCAATTTATTATATGTGGGCAGCACCTCAAGAAAATTTAAAAGCAGAATTCTTGAACACTTGAACTATATATCTAACCCCTCTTGCACAGGAATTTCAAAAGCAGCTAGACACTTTATTCAACAACATGGTCGATCATTGAAAAGCTTCCAAAGCTATGCTATTGAAAAGGTGGCAGCTCCCCCTAGAGGTGGAGATATAAAGAAAGTGATTTTATTAAGAGAAGCGTATTGGATATTTAGATTAAATACCGATATCCATCGGGCTTAAATCTTAGAAAAGAACTAATGTATTTTTACTAGTGGATTCTTCTCCTTGTCTGCCTTTGCATTTCTGCAGTTACAACACGCCTCTCATTTTGCATTTTTTTATTTGTTGTATAGAAAATATGATTTTACCTTTCTACGTTCACTCCTTGCGATTTTGTTGAAAAGGTTGTGGCATATTCATAATATAAATATAATGCGTGCAGCAATATTCGCATGGTGGCTTCAGTAGCATGCACGATTTTAAATATACATGTATTTTGTATGTATGTCACGAGGTGAAATAAACAATGCCTTCCTTAATTAAACAGGTGGTTCTCCACCCTGCTTTTACCCTCCCTTTATTAGGTCAGAGGAAGTAGACGCCACTTATACCTTTGAGTTAGGCTTTTTTTAATCAGTTATGACTAAGGACGGTTTGTCCGAAACGTGTTAACTGGTGTTGGAGTGTTTGGATTTTTCTACATGTTGTAAATTGGTCACCATAATAAAGAAGAAGGCAACACAACGAAATTAAAGTGCTGCGACTACGTTTATTTCCTCTCATCTCTCCTTTATCCCCTCCCCTTACTTTGTGACAAACAGGGAGTAACACCAGAAAGACCACAGAAGGAGAATGACCAGAAACTATGCCTCAAGGCTAAGGAAAGGGAACGGGTGACCACCTAGGAAACCCTAGACCTAGCCCTGACTCCTGTCAGTATGAATAGACCCAGAAGGTGGGAATATTCATACACCGTAAACCTAGGCCCTAGTAACCCTGAAAATCCCTAGGAGTAGTGACAGGGTCCGAGACTACTGGTTCCTTCCCAGATGAACGAACCAGCATCTCCCTGATGCCTAGTAAACAACTAGCAATAGAGAACAACAAAATACAAGCGAAGTACACTTATCTTAAAACGAAAATGGATGAGCAGGAACTCAGATGAGAACCACACACCAGCTCTTCCAACTCCAGGCAGATAAAATCAACCGCATGGTATGAAGTGTGAGTCCAGACTAAATAGAGTAGCAGTAATCACCACAAGCTGCACCTGGGATAAGAGGTGTGGTCATTACCAACAACAAAACTGCAACAAGTGAAAACAGAGAGACTGTCAGATAACCTCACGTGTTGCCAGTCTCTCAGATCTTCTAACCTCTGTCATGGTAGGGACCATGACAGTACCCCCCCCCCCCTTCTACGGGTGACCTACGGACACCCAGGTCGACATCTTCCGGATGAGCCCTGTGAAAGACTTTCACAAGGCGACTGGCATTAACGTCGGCCGCTGGAACCCACATTCTCTCCTCTGGACAATCACCCTTCCAGTGAACGAGATACTGCAGGGATCTTCGGAGAATTCGTCCACTATCCTGGAGATCTGAAATTCAAGATTACTGTCCACCATGACAGGAGCGGGAGGCAAGGAGGACGGTTCAGCAGGTTCGACATATCTCTTCAGCAATGATTTGTAGAAAACATTATGAATTTTTAAAGCCTGTGGAAGTTCAAGATGAAAGGCTACCAGATTAATAATGGCAGAGCTCTTATATGGACCAATACACCTTGGCCCCCACTTCCAAGAAGGTACCTTCAACTTAATGTTTCTTGAGGACAGCTACCCAGAATCACCCACTCTCAGGTCCCTCCAGACAACTCATACATCTCCTGTCAGCCATACGTTTATACTTTTTGCCCATCTTTTTTAAATTATTTTGAATTTTCTGCCAAATAGAAAATCTTTCCTCTTCAGGTATACCAGATGTCTCAGTACCAGAAAATGTGCCAAACTGTAAATGGAACCCATATGCCCCAAAAAACGGTGACTTATCAGTGGACTCCTGCCTATGGTTATTTATGGCAAACTTGGCCAAAGACAAAAATGAAGACCACTCCTCCTGATTCTTCGAGAAAAAACATCTCAAATAAGTCTCCAGATTCTGGTTAGTTCGTTCAGTCTGCCCGTTCGACTGAGGGTAAAAGGCCAAAGAGAAGGACAATTGTACCCCCAGGCGAGTACAGAACGCCTTCCAGAATCTGGAAACAAATTGAGTCCCCCTATTAGACACCACATCAGACGGAATACCATGTAGCTTCACAATGTTATCGACAAACACTTGTGCAAGAGTATTAACATTAGGTAGACCTGATAATGGTATAAAGTGTGACATCTTGCTGAAGCGATCAACAACCACCGGAATCACAGTTTTACCTGAGGAATTCGGCAAATTTGTGATAAAGTTCATGGATAAATGAGTCCAAGGTCGGGACGGGGTAGACAACGGAAGAGATCCTGAAAGCCGAGTATGTGTCACCTTGGCACGTGCACAAGTCTCACAAGCTGACACATAGCCCTCAACACATTTACGCAACCCCGGCCACCAGAATCTACGAGAAATAAGATTGACCGTGGATGTGCTCCCAGGGTGTCCCATAAGAACTGTACGGTAATGTTCCTCTAACACCTTGTGCTGTAGTTCCGAAGGAACAAACAACTTCCCCGGAGGACAGGAATCCGGTTCATCTCCCTGGGCCTCCAACACCTGTGCCTCAAGTTCGGAATAAAGGGCGGATATTACCAACCCTTCAGGTAATATTGGGCCAGGATCTTCCGAATCACCCCCCACCCCCCAGGAAAGCTACACGACGAAGCAGGGTCTTTATTCATGTGTATTATATCTTTCGCACCTTTCTTTTCTTTATCTGAGCTATTTTGAGACCCATTTGAGGTGGGCACGATGCTCTTTAGGTGCCTTCTGTTGTTTTGGCTGATGTGTGTGCACTCCATATGTGTTTAATTGCTCCAGTGCCTTTGCAGCCCGAAGGGGGGCTGAGCTTTACCCAATAGGAGATTCCTTAGGTCAGCGCATTCGCAGTACTATGATCTGATGCTACCTGCCACAAGTACGCATCCCTAACCTCTGTGCGGGCGCATGTGTAAAAGGCACCAACACGCGCACATTGCGGGTGCATGCGCAACTGACTAGAATACATGCCGATCACGGCATTAAACCTGCAGCAGATAATCATTTCCTTGCTGCAGACCAGACACACCAGAAGAGGCTCCAGCCATCTGGCCAGTCTTTTTGCGACGCCCCCTAAGACTTGATAAAGGAGTTACAAACTCCGAAACGCGTTGTCTACTGAACAATAAAACAGCTATTTCACCAAAAGTCCACTAACTGAGTTTGTCTTTTGTGCGCCAAAGAAGTACCCTACTGTGTGCATGCACACACAAACCAGCAACCTCTTGCTGCAGGTCAGTACATCCACTGGGTTCTTTCATCTAAGTGCCACCGTGAACCTTACAGAAATGGTCCCCTGATGAACCGATTTATTGTATATAGTGGAAACAAGTCGGGACGCACTGTAGTTTGGAGACATCCTGCTATATGGGGAAATTATCTTATTATACATAGGCAGCATATATATGGGAGTTTTTTTGGATAGGTAGGGATTCTTAGGAGAGGGAACAGCCATCGATAATTGGGGCCACCCCTTTCGGGGTGATTACTCCGCTTTTATGCAGGGACAGTCTAGATCAACAGGGATAGTATCCCATTGCCTACAAGTGGATTTGCTCCAGTTGTTTCCCGTGTGCCCCTGGATGGTTCAAAGATCCATTGAATAGCGTTGCAGCATCTGGCATTCAAGCACCTCCACAGTGACCTGGTGAACGAAATCCCCCCACTATTGAGGTCCAAAGTACTGTGGTAATAACTCACGCCTACAACAGTATACCCCTATTATTGTGATATTTGTCTCCTTTGCAACATTTGTATTATATAAGTATTATTGTTTTTGATGTGGGAATATTTTTTGTCATCGTTTTAAGGGTAGTTTGTTCAGTGACATTACTACCTTTATTGCCCCAAAGGTGACAGGAAAAAAAACTAAATACTCACCAAAGTGATGCTCCATGTTTCAGTGTGCCTCAAAGTCTGCCACTTTGCAACCACTCGTGCTGCCTCATAGGCTTCAGGCCTAGTAGCCTGTGGCCTATGAGAGTAAATGGCAGGGCTGGGAACCATTGGTTTCTATGCCCCACTGCATTATTCCACTGTATTTTTGTTCTGAGGGCTGCAATACAGTTGTGTGGTGGCCACTACTTTTGGGACCAGGGCCCAAGCCCCAAATGTTTTTGCCTAGCAACAAACCAGCAGGTAGCCCACTCCACCACCAGCCCATCTGGCATTTGGGCACTGGTCCTGACACTGACATAAGAAACCAGTGTGTGGCAGTTGGCATCAGTAGTAAAAGATGAGTAGGAGCGAAGAGCAGTGAATATAAGGAGTTTGATCTGGGGTCTAAATATTCCCCACCCTCTCTGGTCTAAGATCTGAATATAGGGGCCTGCTTTGGGATTTGAAATCATTTTGGGGTCTTAAAGTTTGCTGTGGGGCCCAGTCATGCACCCACATTTATCTGTAGCTGCTGTCCTCAAGTATATTTTTGACAGTATATTATTTGAAGGCATTGGACTACACCATAGTAACAGCAATGGGGGGGCACAACAGACATGTTATTGGTGGGATTAAAGTATAAGGAAGTATTGCAATAGAGGCTGGAGATGGACTGCAGGAGTGAGGGGCCAATGATGCCGTCATGGCGGTCTGGGCTGGATAGAAAAGATAAGGAAAGTGAATACATCATCTGAAAGACACTTTTTTACAGTAATGCACAGGTTCTTTTTGGTTCCCCAGTTTCTCTTCTTCTAGTTACTCATATTTATACACATATATGATTGATATATATACAGTACAGACCAAAAGTTTGGATACACCTTCTCATTCAAAGAGTTTTCTTTATTTTTATGACTATGAAAATTGTAGATTCACACTGAAGGCATCAAAACTATGAATTAACACATGTGGAATTATATACATAACAAAAAAGTGTGAAACAACTGAAAATATGTCATATTCTAGGTTCTTCACCTTTTGCTTTGATTACTGCTTTGCACACTCTTGGCATTCTCTTGATGAGCTTCAAGAGGTAGTCACCTGAAATGGTTTTCACTTCACAGGTGTGCCGTCAGGTTTAATAAGTGGGATTTCTTGCCTTATAAATGGGGTTGGGACCATCAGTTGCGTTGTGGAGAAGTCAGGTGGATACACAGCTGATAGTCCTACTGAATAGACTGTTAGAATTTGTATTATGGCAAGAAAAAAGCAGCTAAGTAAAGAACAACGAGTGGCCATCATTACTGAAGGTCAGTCAGTCCAAAAAATTGGGAAAACTTTGAAAGTGTCCCCAAGTGCAGTCACAAAAACCATCAAGCGCTACAAAGAAACTGGCTCACATGGGGACCGCCCCAGGAAAGGAAGACCAAGAGTCACCTCTGCTGCTGAGGATAAGTTCATCCGAGTCACCAGCCTCAGAAATCGCAGGTTAACAGCAGCTCAGATTAGAGACCAGGTCAATGCCACACAGAGTTCTAGCAGCAGACACATCTCTAGAACAACTGTTAAGAGGAGACTGTGTGAATCAGGCCTTCATGGTAGAATATCTGCTAGGAAACCACTGCAAAGGACAGGCAACAAGCAGAAGAGACTTGTTGGGCTAAAGAACACAAGGAATGGACATTAGACCAGTGGAAATCTGTGCTTTGGTCTGATGAGTCCAAATTTGAGATCTTTGGTTCCAACCACCGTGTCTTTGTGCGACGCAGAAAAGGTGAATGGATGGACTCTACATGCCTGGTTCCCACCGTGAAGCATGGAGGAGGAGGTGTGATGGTGCTTTGCTGGTGACACTGTTGGGGATTTATTCAAAATTGAAGGCATACTGAACCAGCATGGCTACTACAGCATCTTGCAGCGGCATGCTATTCCATCCGGTTTGCGTTTAGTTGGACCATCATTTATTTTTCAACAGGACAATGACCCCAAACACACCTCCAGGCTGTGTAAGGGCTATTTGACCATGAAGGAGAGTGATGGGGTGCTGCGCCAGATGACCTGGCCTCCACAGTCACCGGACCTGAACCCAATCAAGATGGTTTGGGGTGAGCTGGACCGCAGAGTGAAGGCAAAAGGGCCAACAAGTGCTAAGCATCTGTGGGAACTCCTTTAAGACTGTTGGAAGACCATTTCAGGTGACTACCTCTTGAAGCTCATCAAGAGAATGCCAAGAGTGTGCAAAGCAGTAATCAAAGCAAAAGGTGGCTACTTTGAAGAACCTAGAATATTACATATTTTCAGTTGTTTCACACTTTTTTGTTATGTCATATTCTAGGTTCTTCAATGTAGCCACCTTTTGCTTTGATTACTGCTTTGCACACTCTTGGCATTCTCTTGATGAGCTTCAAGAGGTAGTCACCTGAAATGGTCTTCCAACAGTCTTGAAGGAGTTCCCACAGATGCTTAGCACTTGTTGGCCCTTTTGCCTTCACTCTGCGGTCCAGCTCACCCCAAACCATCTTGATTGGGTTCAGGTCCGGTGACTGTGGAGGCCAGGTCATCTGGCGCAGCACCCCATCACTCTCCTTCATGGTCAAATAGCCCTTACACAGCCTGGAGGTGTGTTTGGGGTCATTGTCCTGTTGAAAAATAAATGATGGTCCAACTAAACGCAAACCGGATGGAATAGCATGCCGCTGCAAGATGCTGTAGTAGCCATGCTGGTTCAGTATGCCTTCAATTTTGAATAAATCCCCAACAGTGTCACCAGCAAAGCACCCCCACACCATCACACCTCCTCCTCCATGCTTCACAGTGGGAACCAGGCATGTAGAGTCCATCCATTCACCTTTTCTGCGTCGCACAAAGACACGGTGGTTGGAACCAAAGATCTCAAATTTGGACTCATCAGACCAAAGCACAGATTTCCACTGGTCTAATGTCCATTCCTTGTGTTCTTTAGCCCAACAAGTCTCTTCTGCTTGTTGCCTGTCCTTTGCAGTGGTTTCCTAGCAGATATTCTACCATGAAGGCCTGATTCACACAGTCTCCTCTTAACAGTTGTTCTAGAGATGTGTCTGCTGCTAGAACTCTGTGTGGCATTGACCTGGTCTCTAATCTGAGCTGCTGTTAACCTGCGATTTCTGAGGCTGGTGACTCGGATGAACTTATCCTCAGCAGCAGAGGTGACTCTTGGTCTTCCTTTCCTGGGGCGGTCCCCATGTGAGCCAGTTTCTTTATAGCGCTGGATGGTTTTTGTGACTGCACTTGGGGACACTTTCAAAGTTTTCCCAATTTTTTGGACTGACTGACCTTCAGTAATGATGGCCACTCGTTTTTCTTTACTTAGCTGCCTTTTTCTTGCCATAATACAAATTCTAACAGTCTATTCAGTAGGACTATCAGCTGTGTATCCACCTGACTTCTCCACAACGCAACTGATGGTCCCAACCCCATTTATAAGGCAAGAAATCCCACTTATTAAACCTGACAGGGCACACCTGTGAAGTGAAAACCATTTCAGGTGACTACCTCTTGAAGCTCATCAAGAGAATGCCAAGAGTGTGCAAAGCAGTAATCAAAGCAAAAGGTGAAGAACCTAGAATATGACATATTTTCAGTTGTTTCACACTTTTTTGTTATGTATATAATTCCACATGTGTTAATTCATAGTTTTGATGCCTTCAGTGTGAATCTACAATTTTCATAGTCATAAAAATAAAGAAAACTCTTTGAATGAGAAGGTGTGTCCTAACTTTTGGTCTGTACTGTATATATATCTTCTATCTATAATACTTTTGGCGGTGTCCATCATTTTAGCTTGCGTTGTATATGATTGTAATTAAGCAACATTTTAATTAATAGGATACTTGACACTATCTTGAAATAAGTGTTTTACAAAAATCTCAAATGTTAAACATAATGAGAACAACTCCCAAAGTGAAAGAGCCAAAGAAGGATGAATAGCTGACCTGCAATACCCCACATAACCTGTGGGTGGACATGTATGGTACTGGTTTTAGAAGAAAGCAGCCATGTTTTTTTTTTCAGTCCTATACAAGCTTTTAAAGATCTACACCCACTTTATTACGAGCTACAGTACTGCCCATGGTAAAATATTCTCAGAAACCTTTTCATGTTTTGATCTATTCACTATAAATATAGACAGGTGTAATTCATAGGTTTTACAATAAAAATGGTCACCAAAAATATTCTGCTTGTCATATAGAATAAGGGCTATATAATGTAAAGAGAAAAATTGTGTTTGGGTCTGTAGATGGATCCATTTTTATTTATTTTTTTAGTAGGAGAGGCCGGCCATGCAACTACGGTCTGACAGGACAGACACTGAGCTGCCTCCCACATAATCCTAGTGTTTGCCTGCAGCCACCACTAGGGGGAGCTTGCTGCTAATAGACTTATTCAGCTGCCTTACTCAATATGGGGTCTTTACATCAATAGGCAGTTAGCGCCCCCTAGTGGTGGCTGCAGGCAAACACTAGGATTATGCAGACCATCTCCAGCCTCATGTCCTCTTGAAAATGTAATGTATGGGGGAAAAAAATTCACAACTGGGCATTACTAGCATTTATCCCTGGCAGGCACACCCTATTCGCAAAGGGAATGATAACAGTAGTCACCTTATTTTTATATTTCCAGGAGGAAAAACAGAGGACTAGCATAACACATAGGGGGTCATCTACGAACTGCTATACGCCAGTTTTCTGGCGTATATCTGTCACAGATTGCGGCACAAAGTCTAAATAAGGGGGTTTGGCGTGGGCCAGGAAGACCACTAGGTCTGTCTCTTTTATCATTTTCTACGCCACATTTCAAATCTATACCAGGTGTCTCCACATAACTTCGGCGGATCCACCGCCAGCGCAAGGGTTATTAAGACCAGTGTCTACAATGCCAGTCATAATAAATGACCCTCATAGTCTTAAAGCGTACCTGAGATATCAAAAGAATTTTGAATAATGGCTGTGCTTCATTGTACGATCATAACGGTGATGGAACAGTGATGTCTGAGCTTCCCCAAAGTCTCTTTCAGCCATATTATTCCCTGTTTTAGCTGCATAGCTAGATGCATTTCTCTCACAAGCAGTGGGTGTCTCCCTTCTGGCAGTATTGTATGCAGTCATCTCATTTCCCTTACTTCCCATTATGTTTTATTCTAGAGAACTCAGAAAGCTGATTAGCAGGAATAAATCACACTTAGGCCCCTTTCACACGGGCGAGTTTTCAGCGCGGGTGCAATGCGTCAGTTGAACGCATTGCACTCGCACTGAATCCGGAGCCATTCATTTCTATGGGGCTGTGCACATGAGCGGTGATTTTTACGCATCACTTGTGCGTTGCGTGAAAATCGCAGCAAGCTCTATTTTGTGCGTTTTTCACGCAACGCAGGCCCCATAGAAGTGAATGGGTCTGCGTGAAAATCGCAAGCATCCACAAGCAAGTGCGGATGCGGTGCGATTTTCACGCACGGTTGCTAGGAGACGATCGGGATGGGGACCCAATCTTTATTATTTTCCCTTATAACCATGTTATAAGGGAAAATAATAGCATTCTTAATACAGAACGCATAGTACAATAGGGCTGGAGGGGTTAAAAAAATAATAATAATAATTTAACTCACCTTAATCCACTTGTTTGCGCAGCCGGCATCTCCTTCTGTCTTGTTCTGTCAGGAACTACGTTCATCACATGGTCCGTCACATGATCCATCACCATGGTAAAAAAGATCATGTTATGGACCATGTGATGAGCGTAGTGACGTCATCAAAGGTCCTATTCCTCACAGAACAAGACAGAAGAGATGCCGGCTGCGCGAACAAGTGGATTCAGGTGAGTTAAATTATATATAATTTTTTTTTTAACCCCTCCAGCGCTATTGTACTATGTATTCTGTATTCAGAATGCTATTATTTTCCCTTATAACCATGTTATAAGGGAAAATAATACAATCTACACAATCTTGAACCCAAACCTGAACTTCTGTGAAGAAGTTCGGGTCTGGGTACCACATTCAGTTTTTTATCACGCGCGTGCAAAACGCATTGCACCCGCGCGATAAAAAGTGAACAGAAAGCAATCGCAGTCAAAACTGACAATTGGGTACCTACTCGCGCGGGTTTGCCGCAACGCATCCGACCTTATCTGGACACGCTCGTGTGAAAGAGGCCTTACAGAAAAAAAAAAAAAGCTGTTGATTTATCAGGCTCAGAATCTTTGCTAGCTCTTCCTCTCTGCCGTCTTGAGTCTCTGTTACTAGAGAAAGATCTTGCCTGCAGGCAGTGGACTGCAAATTAGGTGGAAGTGAGACCTCTTGTGGCTATGACTTTATAGCTTTATTTCGCGTGGATGCAGGCAGATTTTGTAAATGAAGTAATTTTGAAATTTGCTATTTGCAACATTCCCTATAGAATGAAATGAAATTGTGTGAAAGTGCAGTCACTTTTTAGGAAAAGAGTTGCCAGTACTGACATTTTATAAAGAATGCTGAACCCACAGTAACTTCACCTTTTAATATCTTTTTTAATTTTTTTTAATACTAATTTTCCGATTTTAATAGTACTGGCATTTTTTGGACGTGGCAATGACTATGATGTTTATTTTTTAAATGATTTCTTTTTATTTGGGGAAAAAGGGGGTGGTTTGAACACACACATATATATTTACTTATTTTAAGTCACCCTAGGTGACTATAACAAGCAATCATAAGAATGTCATTTGTATGCTGTAATACATTTTTATCCATTACAGAATACAGCATTCAGTGTATTCCGATGCAGTGCTGCCAGCTGCAGGCCTCTAATGGAATATACCAGTGACTATGTTGAAGCTGTTGCCCTCAGCCGTATTATCAGAGCGCAGGCGCAGGCAATCGCCGGCACTGCTCCTGCGCGGGATTTGGGACGCCGACGAGAGGAGGATCGGGTGTTTGCAGAGCGCGGCGCTGAGGAGGGGGGCGGGTGTTGATGACTTAGCCGCGCCTCTGGGAGGCGATTCAGCTAAATGATGGAGGCGTTAGTAGTTTTCATATTTAGGCGGGCACGGCACTAATCAGAGGGGCACCGTTCCTGGGCACCGTGGAGAAAGAAAAACGCCCCTCTGGGCTCCAGTCCTTACAGCGTCATTTGCATGTCCTAAGAATCGATTTTTAGAAGAAAGGACAAGACTGACATGGAAAAGAAGAACACAGATGGAAAAAAGGTACTTTATTAAACATGGATCCATGAGTACCTTTTTTCCATCTGTCTTGTTCTTTGGATTGTGAGTCTTGTCATTTCTTCAAAAAATCGATTCTTATGATATGTAAATGACGCTGTAAGGAGCCCAGAGGGGCGTTATTCTTTCTCCACTGTGCCCAGGAACGCCCCTCTGAAGTGCCGTGCCCGGCTAAATTTGAAAACTAATAACGCCTCCAAGTTCATCTAAATCGCCTCCCAAATCCGATCCTCCTCTCGCTGGCATCCCAAATCCCGCGCAGGCGCAGTGCCGGCGGTTGCCTGCGCTATGATAAGATGACTGACGGCACTGCGCCTGCGCGGGATTTGGGATGCCGGCGAGAGGAGGATCGGGGTGTTTGCCGCAGAGCGCGGCACTGAGGAGGGGGGG
This sequence comes from Bufo gargarizans, assembly GCF_014858855.1. NCBI lineage: Eukaryota > Metazoa > Chordata > Amphibia > Anura > Bufonidae > Bufo > Bufo gargarizans. The sequence goes on along the minus strand of NC_058081.1, from coordinate 53,756,011 downwards.
TGTTGAGCACTTAGCCGCGCCTCTGGGAGGCGATTTAGATGAACTTGGAGGCGTTATTAGTTTTCAAACTTAGCCGGGCACGGCACTTCAGAGGGGCGTTCCTGGGCACCGTGGAGAAAGAATAACGCCCCTCTGGGCTCCTTACAGCTTCATTTACATATCATAAGAATCGATTTTTTGAAGACATGACAAGACTCACAATCAAAAGAACAAGACAGATGGAAAACAGGTACTCTGTTAAACATGGATTCATGAAAAAAAAATTGGGGGTAAATTGCTAGTGACAGATTCCCTTTAAGGCTACTTTCACACTTGCGTTCAGAGCGGATCCGTCTGGTGTCTGCACAGACGGATCCGCACCTATAATGCAAACGCTTAGATCCGTTCAGAACGGATCCGTTTGCACTGTTCATGATAGTGCAAACGGATCCGTTTTGACTTTACATTGAAAGTCAATGGGGGACGGATCCGTTTGAAAATTGAGCCATATTGTGTCAACTTCAAACGGATCCGTCCCCATTGACTTACATTGTAAGTCTGGACGGATCCGTTTGCCTCCGCACGGCCAGGCGGACACCCGAACGCTGCAAGCAGCGTTCAAGTGTCCGCCTGCTGAGCGGAGGACAGACGGAGCCATACTGATGCATTCTGAGCGGATCCGCATCCACTCAGAATGCATTAGGGCTGGACGGATCCGTTCGGTGCCGCTTGTGAGAGCCTTCAAACGGAACTCACAAGCGGAGACCCGAACGCAAGTGTGAAAGTAGCCTAACATGGCACCCCAAATAAGGAGACCTGCAGGCTGCAGCAGATATCCCATGTGACAGGTCACCCCCAGGAAACCCCTAACAGTTTCTGTAGGTCATGTATAAATTTATTTAATGGGGGTGTGGCATGGGAGGAGCAAAGTCAGGAAGTGGGAGGGGCCATGGTGGGTAGTGGGCGTGGGTTAAGGGGCCCAATTCAGATTTTTGCTATGGGGCCCAGTGATTCCTATGTACGCCTCTGATAGAGCCATAAGAATAGATGTTCCAGAATTGTTATTACATGGGGAATGCATGAAGCTATTAAAACAGGCATGTCAGGAGCAGTGACAGACCCTCCTTAAGGAATAAGACAGAGGTTCTTGTGTATGCCATGGGTATACAGATTTTATTTGATGTGTAATTTGTAGGTTGGTAGCCATATTAATTCCTTCTCCTCTCAGTTATGGTTTTCCTAATAAATCCAGCATTTCCTCTCATGCTTGGATTTGAAGAGTCAGAGGGGCCAGAGTCGCACCACATTTCACTGCTCTGTGCTCCCTGAGGGCAGCAATGACAAATTAGTGACACAGCTGCTGTCCCCCTTCACACTGCAGACATTCTATGTATTCCTATGTGAGGCGGCTTGAGCCTGTCTGCCCTGTTATCTCCCCCCCGTCAGCGCTTATAGGCAGGGAGAGCAGTGTGAAGCTACATCCTATAGAACTACACTGGAGAGTCAGCACACACAGATAGTACAGGTAGGACGTGTGTGGCCTGAGAGCTGCTAGGAGGGATTTGATTGGTGAAGATGTCATCCTGTAGTTAACCGGAAGTCAACCACACAGGATAGACTGAGTTTTAGTTTACACAAAGTGTCAGACTTGAGATCACATAACTAGGTTCACATAATGAAAAGGTTCAAAATGTATGGATGCAACTGAGTCAAGGTATAACAAACCACACTAGAACACTGTAGGTTAGTAATATAGGTAAAATAAAAAGGGGAGTGCTTCTTTAATGGCTGATAACAAGGAACTACAGAAAATGTACATAAGATACAGTACGACTTCTTGAAACAAACCACGTATGGATTTACGGTGCAGTTATGAGTAAGGTGCCAGACGAATTTGTTGAAAGCACAACATTTTATTAGTGGATCCTGTGGTAAGAAATAATAACACAGTGTTTACAGGGGGGAAAAGGACCCACGACTTATCTCTTTGCTATTTAAGACATCGGAGAGAGCACATTTTCATTCTAGACACATTTATTAGCATAAGCACAACATCTCCTGCACTCAGGAACACAACCACAAATCCCACAATGGGTTAAAAACTGGTTGAATGGAACATCTACCCTGCAATGTCGGCACCCAGGTCCCCTCTGAACAACCTACACCCAACATGAACTGCAAAATTTGGCGTTCTCGGCAGGAGGTCTTTGCTGTCATCTAGCCTTAGTCTTGCATTAAGGTCTTTCTGAGGCGTATTAGTTGGTAAGTAATGATGAAGTAACGGAAGTACCTTGATTACTATAAAATCAATTAAAAATAAATTGAACTACAATAGGTGAAATGTATTTACGTGATTGTTTAGTAGATGATGGAAACGAACTCTAAGCACTGATTTATCTTCTCATAGAGATGTATAATCCTAAATCCATAAACTGAACGTGGCAAGACTGAGATGTTTCCTACAAGGTGACCTTTCACGTCAGTACAAAAGAACGACCAGGGGTGTCGAGTTAAAGAGGGGGGTGAATGGTCACTAGGAAGGACAGGTCTTGTGGGGCTCACTTTTTAACCCGATTATACCCTCGCACATGCAAACAGACCAACTGATACCTGTGATGAACTCGCGGCAGGCATCCCTTACCTACAGGTATATGTACAGAAGTACATATACATACATATACGTGTGTATGAGTGATGTCATACTCGTGTCTCCTAGACTGTTGGTATCTGCTCCTAGAAAAAAAAAAGTCACTGCCCCCAAGATAAAAAAAAAAAAAAGCCAGGAATCTGTAAATCTTTTGGAAATAACTCATCTTGGAAAATGAACGGAATCATGGGGCAGGAGATTTAGTTTGGGTCTAGCCTAAACTGGTGATGTTGGCACGGCCACCGGGAGGCGCCACAATGCGCTGAGTAGTGCGACGAGGAATATTGTCATCAACCTGTGCCCCTGTAAGAACAAAACCATAGAAAGTATTAGACACACATTGAACATCCTTGAACACAATTCCGATTTTCTATCTATCTATACACACAGTACTGTGCAAAAGGTGTAAGCAAGTGTGGAAAAAATACTGTAAAGTAATAATGCTTTAAAAATAGTTTTTTTCTTTATGAACCAACAAAATGCAAAGTGAATAAAGCAAAGCAGAGATTAAAATCCAATCAATATTTGGAGAGATCACCCTCTGCCTTCAAAACAGCATCAATTCTTCTAGGTGGACAGTCAGGGATTTTGTAGGATACAGGTGTTTGATTAACCAATTATACCAAACAAGTTTGATATTCATTTTCATATGTAAGTTGAAACACTATCGTTATCTAAAACAAACAAAAAAGCTGTAAAAGAAATGTAAAACTGAGTGCAGAACAGACAAACTCTGCTACAAAGGTGAGGTTGTGGAAGTTCATTTAGTGTTACAGGTCATTCACAAGACTGTCCACAGCATCATTGTAATCTATGATGCTGTGCGCTCCCGTGTGCACGATCAATGCCGCTCCGGGACATATGACCCGCTCACGGACCGTATATCTCGGAGGGCATACGGTCGTGGGCAACAGGCCTAAAGAAGGACAAGGAGTCCTGGAAGTGATGATATAGCCCCCACAAAGCCCTGATCTCAACATCAAGTCCGTGAGGGTTTACATGAAGAGACATAAGGATTTGAGCAAGCCTACATCCACAGAAGATCTGTGGTTAGGCCGCCAAGCTGTTTCCAACAACCTCTCTTCCAATTTCCTTCAAAAAGCTGTGTCCAAGGGTATCTAGTAGAAATAATGCTGTTTGAAGGCAAAGGGTGGTCACACCAAATACCTAATAGATTTATATTTCTCTTTGAATTTTGGTCATTTATAAAAAAAATATTATTTTGGCCTCCACTTGCAGATATCTGCTGTGTCTTTTTATTTACTACATGAAATATTGCAGCCGACTATGAAATGTGATATAGAGGCATCCAAAAAAAGTATACCATGTGGTATATGCATTTTTTTTGGGGGAAAAAAAATCTTTATTTAGTGGTTAGCTTGAGTTTAAAAAGTTGCACTAAGCATCACATTCTTTAATGTTCCTTCCTGATATGCAGTTTACAACCTGTTCCTAGTTTCAGACATTTCTCATGTGGACTTTTCCTTCTGAGTAATACTTGCTGGCTATGAGATATCGGTGTGTCCAGGATGCTGCCATCTCCACTAGCTCTCATGTATTAGTACAGCTTTGGTTTTCTCCTATCTCTGTAAACTGATACACAACATGAGGGATTTCCCTCTCAGTGCAGTGTGTGTTTTGTACCCTATCCACACTCTGATACAGTTTGGCTGGTGTGATCTGCCCTTCCTGAAGACTTGGATGCTTTCTTCTCTCTTCTGATCTGCATTTACAATATCCTTCCCCTCCCCACTACTATCTCTCATATTGAGAGAAGGGAGGAGGAGAAACAGGAGCAGTGTACTGTGATCTAAATTAGCAGGGCATCCAGTTATGTACTGGAGTTGCAAAGACTCTGTGGCAAAATGGTAGGAAATTATGATTTAGAAAGTCACTTAATTTTGCATTATGCAACAGAACAATAAAAATAAGTGCAAAGGTGTTCATGTCCTTTAAGAACTCACCTGACAGGCTGAATCCAGACTGGTGTAGGTTTCTTATGGGCTGCACAGGTTGTTTGGCAGGTGACGTCTTGGCAGAAGAGGCAGGTGTTACTGCTTTTGGAGTCACAGAGACTTCGCAGACAGGTCCATCGTACAGTCCACGAGGAACTCCACGCAGCTCAGCAAGCTGGAGAGACAATATCTTATCATTTAATAAAAGACACCGCAATCTACAAGCACTTCCCATGCATCTTCTACTCCTGGAGGTTTTACAAGACCACATGAAAAACATTCATGTGAGGTGACCCTAGAACCATGCAAAGATCAAACCCACTCTTTTTCTTTTCTTTATGATCATGCTCTGTCATCATGAGGAAGTCATCCTAGAAGCTACCAAAGTGACCAGTCTATTGCTTTTCATCACCGCATCAACTCTCAGTACGTTAGGCACTAAAGTAGTGCCCAAGTGCCGACCAGAGGTCTGATATTGCAGCTCAGCCCTTTTCAAGTCAATGGCCTGAGCTGAAGTACCAGGCACGTCCACATATGTACGCTGCTCCAATGGCCTCATGATCCACAAGGTTCCTCACGATCAAGAACTGATGGCCTATCACTTTTCTTCCATGACAGATCACCGTTTTCTCCCTATGAATAAAACACTGGTTTTGCTTCTCGTCTTCCAAAAGCCATCAAATGAGAATCCCCAGTATAAATTATTTTCTGTCACAGATACAAGTGAAAATATCAGAGGGGATCTGCGAGTTGGGACCCTACAAATTACCTGATCAAAAAGGCTGTGGAGCCTAGCAGCATTAGGTTCCACACAATCTCAGACCTAGTCCACAGATCTCCATTGCTATTTAATGGTGTAAAGAAAAATATGTGTCATACATATTGGGCACTGTCCTAAAGGGTTTGTGGCCCCCAAGAGGTTGGCGACCCCCAAGATTTGCTATCTTAGTGCACGTGTTACTCCCTACTAAAGGCAGGGACCAACAGGATGCCTATCAGTTTTATTCTGATAAGCTTAATACACTGCAGTACAGAAGCGTGTCCGTCTAGTATGAGCTATCAAGTTCATACATGGTCAACTTCCCTATTGGAATGTAAAAAATAAAAAACATTAAAGGGAGTCTGTCACCACATTTGAGCATATTAGACTGATCAAATAGCGTTATATGTGCCACCGAGAACTTAAAAACTGTACCTTTGTTGTATCTAATGGAGTTTTCTTTCAGCCAAAAATGAACTTTTAAGATTCTGTAAATGCGCCCTCTCAAGTGCCCAGGGCGGCGTCTCAATCGTCCGAGCCCCAGGCAGCACCTCCTCAACGGCTCATAACCCCGCCCTCCGTGTGCCTCTGCCCGCCCGTTTACTCTCCTCCTCTCTCCTTTTCCACTGCGCCCGCTACGAATTTGACCGCGCAGCCGCAGTGGAAAAGGAGAGAGGAGGAGAGTAAACGGGCGGGCAGAGGCACACGGAGGGCGGGGTTATGAGCCGTTGAGGAGGTGCTGCCTGGGGCTCGGACGATTGAGACACCGCCCTGGGCACTTGAGAGGGCGCATTTACAGAATCTTATAAGATCATTTTTGGCTGAAAGAAAACTCCATTAGATACAACAAAGGTACCGTTTTTAAGTTCTCGGTGGCACATATAACGCTATTTGATCAGTCTAATATGCTCAAATGTGGTGACAGACTCCCTGCAAAGAAAAAAAAAATATTATGTCCAAAAATCTGAAAAAGTTAAAAACAAACAAAAAACTTGCTATTGTCACATCTGCAAGGACCAGTACTATGAAATAATCACATTATTTCTCCTTCGCCTTAAAAGACACGAGAATGGCTTTTTTACCATCCCACCTCCCAAAAACATACAATAAAAGTAAAAAAAAAGTTGCATGCACCCCAAATGATACCCATGAAGACATCTGCTTATCCCACAAAAATAAAAAAAACTCACACAGCTCTGTCGACGTCAACATTAAATAAGTTATGGCTCTCTGAAAATGATGATCTAAAAACAAAAGAATTTTAATAGATTTTTGCGTGTGTGCCAAAGTAGTGAAATGTAAAAAAAACTATATAAATTTGGTATTGCTGTAATCGTACCGACCAGCAGAATAACGCTAACATGTCATTTCTGCCACACTAAAAATTAATCCCTAAAAATATGTCCAAAAGATGTATATCCCCTGGAAGGCGGGGATGAAAAAAAACAATACTAAATGCTGACAAATAAGGCCACGCCCCCAAGGAGCTCATTATAAAAACACCCACCCTGCTTCGGGCCTTGATCCTCTTGTACACGTAGTCCGGGAATGGTTTCCTGGGGATGTACCGTCCAGATCCCTCGGTGACGTGGAGAGTGCCATCTTCCAGAACGATCTTTCCTTGGCTAATCACCACCAGAGGACCTCCGCGGCACTCCATTCCTTCAAAGATATTATACTCCACAGACTGCAACGAGATACAGTGAAAGTCAAGGACTGTGAAAACTAGGACCACCTGCTTCCACTGGAAATCTGAAACACTTACACTGTTGTGAGTCTTGGCTGAGACTGTCCTTATGCTATCTGGGTCCCAGATCACCAAATCAGCATCAGATCCCACTGCAATGCGGCCTTTTCTGGGGTACAAGTTGAAGATCTTGGCAGCGTTGGTACTGGTGACGGCAACAAACTGGTTTTCATCCATTTTCCCAGTAACCTAAAAAGACAAAAAAAACAACACTTTAGCTCAGGAACCCACACTTCTGATACTATACTGCAGATGTACTAGAAGAAAACTGGAAAATTCTCTAGTGTATATAAAATGTGAAAAACATTTTATATCCTAATACTATCCTGAGATCGGCTTGGTTAAAGTTACAGGCCCAAAGCCTGAGACTGCACTACTGAGAGTCAAATACAACAAAAGCTGTTCATATGTCAGTCTTCATTCGTCTCCTTGACTACATTGAATTTGACAGAAATTGCTTTATGTCTAAATACAGTATCAGAACTTTGAACTGCTTTAGGCTACTTTCACGGTAGCGTTTTTTGATGGCCCCGTCATGGATCAGCAAAAATGCTTCCGTTACGATATGACAACCGTCTGCATCCGTTATGAACGGATCCGGTTGTAGTCTCTCTAAAATAGCCAAGACAGATCCGTCTCTAAAACCATGGTAAGTCAATAGGGGACGGATCCGTTTTCTATTGTTTCAGAGAAAACGGATCCGCCACTTACATTGTGTTAGGACGATCCTTCTTGCACCGCACCACATAGCGGCGCAGCATTATTCTGTCAGTGATGGGGACACAGCCAAACGGAACGCATTCTGGTGTGTTCCATTTCGTTCAGTTTTGTCACCATATGACGGATCTCAATAGCGGAAAGTGAAAGCGCAGATGTGAAAGTGGCCTTACATTGTTTTCAGATTATTATTTTTCCTTGTCTTTTTTTACCCAGTTCCCTATTTTCTAGTTTGTAATTCCTAAAACCCAGTGCAGGTACTTCTATGTTTTTCCCCTTAGTCCACACCACCACCTTCAATATATAGTAGCCATAAATATAACCCCCAGTAAGTTCCCAGTCAATCTTCTTCATCCTCTGGAAGCTGTCAATAAAGGCCCCAGTAAGTTTCTCATTCAGTCGCTTTCCCTCTCGGCCAGCCATTAATATAATCCACAGTAACTTCCTAGTCAGTCTCCTACATCCTCTGGCAGCTGTAAATAAAATCTCCGGTAAGTTCCTCACTTAGTCTCGTTCCCAAAGGACAGGTATAAATATAATCCACAGTAAATTCCTAGTCAGTCTCCTACATCCCCTGGCAGCTGTAAATAGTAAGTAAGTTCCTCACTCAGTCTCCTTCCCCCTCGGGCAGCCATAAAAATAATCTAAAGTAAGTTCCAAGTCAGTCTGCTCCCCATCTGATAGATGTTAATGTAGCCTCTTTCTCCTTCTAGCAGCCATAAATATAGTCTCTGGAAAAATCCCAGTCAGTTTCCTTCCCCTTCTGACAGCCAGCAATGTAACAGACAAGTTAGTTGAGTACATCCTCGATGCAGCACTGGTCTTGCTACAGCCATGATGTACCTCACTACCTCACATGAACGGGGAGGTCTGTGACTGCCTGAGCGGCAGGGGATTGAACACGAGTAAGGCTTTTTTTTAATTTTTATTATTTCAAAATATTAAGACATTTAACACATTTTTGGGGGTCCTGGAAAACCCCAGCAATTAAGAAAAAGTCACCCTTTAAATGGACTGCTACTCCCGTTCCTGCAGTGGTCATGTGCCATTCATCATACACGTGACCGCTGTAGTCAAAAGACTGTGAATGGCACATGACCACTGCGGCTAGTGACTGGCCGCAACAGTCATGTGAATGATGAGCAGCACATGACGCAGGGATCGGAGCGGCGCACATTTAAGTGTCATTACACTATGACAGTTTTTAGAAAATCTTAGACAAGCCCTTTAAGATTCATTTTGTCCAAGTCTTTGCGCCAACACCCGCCTGTCCATAAGATCTCATCATATCTCCTAGGCTATACGCTCTGCTCTCATCCAGCTCTGTATACCCACCACAGCTCGGTCCCAGACGATGCTCATCCTCTCCTCTGTTCCATTGGTCCCCTCTGGGATGAGTGTAAAATTGTCTTTTCCAACAGCTTTTTGAGCCGTATTAAAAGTGCAATGTGCACTCCCGCAGACCTGCAGGTCACCACTGGAAAAGGCAGAACAAACATTATCCTTCCAAGACCCAAGTAGCCCTTTAAGTCATACCTCTTTAAGGGGTTGTCTGGGATTTGGGGCTGATCATCAATATCACATCGGTCCGACACCCTACACCCAACACAGATCAGCTGATCGGGAGTAGCAACAGAACTACACAGCTCCATCCCCTGTCTCCTGCGCACAAGCTACTCCCGATCAGCTGATCTGTGTCGGACCCCCACCATATTCTAGGCATAGGTCATCAAACCCTGGACAACCTGTGGAACATCCAGGTCTACAATGACTAAGGGGACTGGCTCACTGTTTCATGAAGTGTTGGGGAGATGTGAAACCACCAGCCCAACCACCTCTCCAAGACCACAAGGAACCTCAGCAGAGACCTCAGTTCCATACCACGTGGACTGGTAGCACTCACCAGGCAAGCAGAGAGTTGAGAAAATCAGGAGTACTAGGATCAGGGCTCAGAGGAGGAGATGTGACAAAAGCTGCAGCTTTTGCCCAATTTTTGCTCCAGTAGTGAGAACCATCAATGCCCAAACTCGCAGTAATGGGCTCTCCATAGACAACCGCACCTGTGAATAGAGAAACCTCATTAGTTTAGCCAAATCTCACACACGTGAATCTGCTGAGGTCATGGGAAAACGTCTGCAATAAAGGGAACTTGTGATATCAGTCATGGTCCACCACCTCAAACCCCTGCTGATTTCCAAAAAGGAACGGCTTGCGGCTCTCATTCATCTACAGCCGGGAGCCGTCCCGTGAAAGAATTCTCCAAATCAGCCTGAAAGGTTTGGGTTGGGCATGGGTAACCTCTACTTAGAAGTGGACCAAGCTCCAAGACTCCGATCAGGTCATCTTCTGACATGAACTGAACCTAACAACTGGAATGATAATGGAGAAGAGTCCTTGGCTCAGGACTACCCTCAATTATCTGGAATGGGGGCATTACATTGGTGCATTGAGTGATTTTCCTTCTGGACTGGTCAGTGGTTTCCCTCCCTATTAGAGAAGTCAGACAATTGCTTTAAAACAGTAGTCTAGGATTTTATTATTGATTGCCTATCCTCAGAAGAGGCCCTTAATACCCGATCTGACACCCCGCACCTCTGCTGATCACCTCTTTTGGAGTAGTCCTGGCGACATTGTGGACAGTTACCATTCATTTCAGTGGGAGCAGAGCTGCAGTTACCAGCTCTGTCCACTGTACAATCGATGGAGCTATAGTCCCGGTGCCGGAGCTACACAGAAAATTTTTGGCGGGGGTGCGGGGTGTCAGACCCCTGCAGAACAGACACTGATGGCATAACGCAAATTAGGCCTTAGGCACTCGATGGACCTTAGCTTCTCCGCTATGTTTCCACTTAATTAGCAGGATGGGGTGTCCAGATGGAGAGGGAGTGTCTGGCGAAGCAGAGAAGAGGAGCTAAGGTGCACTAAGTAGCTAAGGCAAACCCTTGGTGCACTTAAGCCCTAATTTACATAATTTTAAAAACACTTAGTTTTCCGGATTGGCAGAAGAAATGTATGTTTTTAATCAGCTGGGGCAGCCCTACCAGGCATTGTGAGTAGTTTAACAGGGTTGATCCTGCTGACAGATGCCCTACTGGTTAACGTCATTATTTTCAGCTTACAATGTAATATCATTATCCTGAACGGTAAAGCATTGTATTCCATGTCTCTATAGGACAAACTGAAGAAGCTAAGGACGGCGCATGTACCCGATGAGCAGCGCATGCACAGCAGAGCAAGGTGTACCGTCTCAGCTTCATCGGTATAGGGAGCATGCACCTGATTCCACTGAAGAAGGGTCCAGGACTCTTTCCCCGATGTTGGAATATGATTTACTTGTTTTTTGTGGACAGATGGGTTGGCTATGTGCAGGTACGAGACCCGAAACCCCAGCTGTATCATGTGCAGGTTGTTTAGTGGCCCCAAACCAGGTACCAGGTTCCCTAGTAGATCGGCGCTTCATATACAGGGTTGGCCCATCTCACACATTGGGTGGTATATCGCTATGATATGCCACCAGTGTCAAATGGGTGCTATCTCTAGAACAGGGTCCCCAAGGGGAAGGAGGCTGCACCACACATGCATGACATGCTCTCCATTCATTTCTATGGGATTTACAAGCGTGCTCGGCTACTCCCATAGAAGTGAAAGGAGAGCGCACCAGGCAAGCTCGCCCACCACTCTATTTACCCCTATGGGAGTTTTAGCTCACCCCACTCCCATAGCACTGAATAGAGGGCGGCTAGCCACCCTTGCATGGTGCACCCTCATTCACTTTGGGGACCCAGTTCTAGAGATAGCTGCGGGTTTCACCTCTGGGACCTGCACCTATCTGACATTGGTGGCATACCCTAGTGATATACCACCAATATGTGAGAGGGGCCAACCCCTTTAACACCAGCATATGAAATGCTGACTGTAGAATAGGACTCCTTAATGAACATCCTAAAAGGCATAATGGTGGTCATTAAGGGGTTACATGTCCACATTTAAATGGGTTCTTTGGGATTTTATGAAAATCTCAGAGCCTTCAGACCCTGTGGAGGAGAGATCCGCTTAGCCCTCAGTCACGCTCCCAATGCTGCCATATTGCGCTTGGACAGGGTGCAGGCTCTTCCGCTCAGGGCCGGATCTCTCCCCGAGTCTTCCTGTCCACCTCCATAATGTAAATGCAGCTGAAGAGGGAGACTCAGGGACACATCCGGTCAGAGTCTGCAGCCGGTCCAAGCGCAGAGGAGACGGCAGCATTGGGAGCGTGACTGAGGGGTAAGCGCAGGGAAAACAATCTTTGCTCCACAGGATCTGAGATTTTCATAAAAGCCTGGAGAACTCCTTTAATGCATCGGCGAGCTCGTGCCGTCAGAACGCACCTTTTTTCCTGGACTGTGCGATCACTTCAGCTGAGCTTTTGCTCATCACCTTGGTGATGTAGAGCGGGCAGTTGGTCTGGTTGGCGATGGTGATGGAGCGATTGACAGCCTCGGCCTCCACCTGTACAGCGAGGGGAAAGGTCAGACACAGGGACCACTTCTCAATCGACAAGAAAGCACAGAAATCCCCTCATGCATCAAGTTAAAGGGGAACTCTACACTGACAACAGGGATTTTACTGGCCTATCACCAAGGTGGAGGTGTCATTTCTAGTCCATGGAAAGGACGGCTCTTCTAGTGTGTCAGAGCGGAGCGCAGATCTCCCCATGCGACATCTGAATGACTAAACAGGTGATATTGCCTGGGGTTATCTTCTAAAGACAATCCCTTAAAGAGAGTAAAAATTAAATGGATTATCCAGTGTATAAAACCCATCGTCATAGACCTTGTTGAAGGTGTCGGAGGGTCCATTGCTCAGGATACTCGTCTCTTTGTCTACAGTGTTATCTGTCGCTCTGAATGTCCTGCCCTGTGTTACACAGACAACCCCCCATTCATTTGAATTAGCACTTTACAATTCTTCATTTCCCCTGTGGTGGCGCTGCAGGGAAACACTTTTGTAATTGCATGTAATTAAAAATTTTGCATGGACACTGTGTAATTCCATAAAATGTATCTGTATGGCGCCACCTGCTGTTTGCTTTTTTCTTATTTCTTTGTCCTGCTCACTGAGATGGCTGCACATGCTCAGTTTCATCCATCATCTGCCTCCTGAGCTGTGATAGGGAGAGCTGAGACACGCCCCTTAGCTGTGATAGGGAGAGCTGAGACACGCCTCCTGAGCTGTGATAGGGAGAGCTGAGACACGCCCCCTGAGCTGCAGCAGAAAAGACACTCCCCCGTAGCTGTCAGATTGATATAAATCAAGCAGAGCAATGAATGTGGAGATCTCTGGATCCATGTGAGGTGCAGGGCTGGTTCTAGCTTTGTTAGAACGAGATTGTCATGTATTATATGATGTCTGTTGCTTATTTTTTACATTAGTCATGAGATAACCCCTTTAATGAAGTGGGTCCCCCAGTCACGACCCAAAGAGTGTCTTTTTCTCTGGCGGACCCAGCACATCCTGCATTACATGGGCAGATCACCAATTTCAGTGGGAATTGTATATGCAAAGCAGTAATTTCCAGAGACAAAGATGTGTCCCTCTAGCGCCACCTTCTGGAAATGGCTCTCTATAAGTCAATGTCCATGTTTTTTAAATACCGTATTTTCCGGCGTGTAAGACGACTGGGTGTATGAGACAACCCCCAACTTTTCCAGTTAAAATATAGGGTTTGGGCTATTCTCGCCATATAAGACTACCCCTCCAACAACATTTACTTTGGCATCAAGATCTGCAGGTAATTGTTGTGCAGTTTTTCGAGTTCTGGCCAATGTGGGGTGCCTCTCCTTAATGCACACTTACCCCTTGGCATACTCTTTAATGCTTCTTCATTTGCTTTCCAGTCCCGAACCATCTTTTCTGTTACTCCATATGGTCTTGCAGCAGCGCAGTTATTATGTTCCCTGGCAAAGTTTACAACTTTAAATTTGAAACTGGCTTCATATTTCTTTCTTCTTGCTGGTAGAGCCATGATGGGGTCTTGACTGTTAGCCATTTGTATACTGTACTGTGTGTACAGATACCGGTGCTGGACTGTGTGTACAGATACCGGTGCTGGACTGTGTGTACAGATACCGGTGCTGGACTGTGTGTACCTATACCGGTGCTGGACTGTGTGTACAGATACCGGTGCTGGACTGTGTGTACAGATACCGGTGCTGTACTGTGTGTACAGATACCGGTGCTGTACTGTGTGTACAGATACCGGTGCTGGACTGTGTGTACAGATACCGGTGCTGGACTGTGTGTACAGATACCGGTGCTGGACTGTGTGTACAGATACCGGTGCTGTACTGTGTGTACAGATACCGGTGCTGTACTGTGTGTACAGATACCGGTGCTGGACTGTGTGTACAGATACCGGTGCTGGACTGTGTGTACAGATACCGGTGCTGGACTGTGTGTACAGATACCGGTGCTGTACTGTGTGTACAGATACCGGTGCTGGACTGTGTGTACAGATACCGGTGCTGGACTGTGTGTACAGATACCGGTGCTGGACTGTGTGTACAGATACCGGTGCTGGACTGTGTGTACAGATACCGGTGCTGGACTGTGTGTACAGATACCGGTGCTGGACTGTGTGTACAGATACCGGTGCTGGACTGTGTGTACAGATACCGGTGCTGGACTGTGTGTACAGATACCGGTGCTGGACTGTGTGTACAGATACCGGTGCTGGACTGTGTGTACAGATACCGGTGCTGGACTGTGTGTACAGATACCGGTGCTGTACTGTGTGTACAGATACCGGTGCTGTACTGTGTGTACAGATACCGGTGCTGTACTGTGTGTACAGATACCGGTGCTGGACTGTGTGTACAGATACCGGTGCTGGACTGTGTGTACAGATACCGGTGCTGGACTGTGTGTACAGATACCGGTGCTGGACTGTGTGTACAGATACCGGTGCTGGACTGTGTGTACAGATACCGGTGCTGGACTGTGTGTACAGATACCGGTGCTGGACTGTGTGTACAGATACCGGTGCTGTACTGTGTGTACAGATACCGGTGCTGGACTGTGTGTACAGATACCGGTACTGTACTGTGTGTACAGATACCGGTGCTGGACTGTGTGTACAGATACCGGTGCTGGACGTGTGTACAGATACCGTGCTGGACTGTGTGTACAGATACCGGTGCTGGACTGTGTGTACAGATACCGGTGCTGTTACTGTGTGTACAGATACCGGTGCTGGACTGTGTGTACAGATACCGGTGCTGGACTGTGTGTACAGATACCGGTGCTGGGACTGTGTGTACAGATACCGGTGCTGGACTGTGTGTACAGATACCGGTGCTGGACTGTGTGTACAGATACCGGTGCTGGACTGTGTGTACAGATACCGGTGCTGGACTGTGTGTACAGATACGGTGCTGGACTGTTGTGTACAGATACCGGTGCTGGACTTGTAAGGGACTGTGTGTACAGATACCGGTGCTGGACTGTGTGTACAGATACCGGTGCTGGACTGTGTGTACAGATACCGGTGCTGGACTGTGTGTACAGATACCGGTGCTGGACTGTGTGTACAGATACCGGTGCTGGACTGTGTGTACAGATACCGGTGCTGGACTGTGTGTACAGATACCGGTGCTGGACTGTGTGTACAGATACCGGTGCTGGACTGTGTGTACAGATACCGGTGCTGTACTGTGTGTACAGATACCGGTGCTGGACTGTGTGTACAGATACCGGTGCTGTACTGTGTGTACAGATACCGGTGCTGGACTGTGTGTACAGATACCGGTGCTGGACTGTGTGTACAGATACCGGTGCTGGACTGTGTGTACAGATACCGGTGCTGGACTGTGTGTACAGATACCGGTGCTGTACTGTGTGTACAGATACCGGTGCTGTACTGTGTGTACCTATACCGGTGCTGGACTGTGTGTACAGATACCGGTGCTGGACTGTGTGTACAGATACCGGTGCTGTACTGTGTGTACAGATACCGGTGCTGGACTGTGTGTACAGATACCGGTGCTGGACTGTGTGTACAGATACCGGTGCTGGACTGTGTGTACAGATACCGGTGCTGGACTGTGTGTACAGATACCGGTGCTGTACTGTGTGTACAGATACCGGTGCTGTACTGTGTGTACAGATACCGGTGCTGGACTGTGTGTACAGATACCGGTGCTGGACTGTGTGTACAGATACCGGTGCTGGACTGTGTGTACAGATACCGGTGCTGGACTGTGTGTACAGATACCGGTGCTGGACTGTGTGTACAGATACCGGTGCTGGACTGTGTGTACAGATACCGGTGCTGGACTGTGTGTACAGATACCGGTGCTGGACTGTGTGTACAGATACCGGTGCTGGACTGTGTGTACAGATACCGGTGCTGGACTGTGTGTACAGATACCGGTGCTGGACTGTGTGTACAGATACCGGTGCTGGACTGTGTGTACAGATACCGGTGCTGGACTGTGTGTACAGATACCGGTGCTGGACTGTGTGTACAGATACCGGTGCTGGACTGTGTGTACAGATACCGGTGCTGGACTGTGTGTACAGATACCGGTGCTGGACTGTGTGTACAGATACCGGTGCTGGACTGTGTGTACAGATACCGGTGCTGGACTGTGTGTACAGATACCGGTGCTGGACTGTGTGTACAGATACCGGTGCTGGACTGTGTGTACAGATACCGGTGCTGGACTGTGTGTACAGATACCGGTGCTGTACTGTATGTACAGATACCGGTGCTGTACTGTATGTACAGATACCGGTGCTGTACTGTGTGTACAGATACCGGTGCTGTACTGTGTGTACAGATACCGGTGCTGTACTGTGTGTACAGATACCGGTGCTGGACTGTGTGTACAGATACCGGTGCTGGACTGTGTGTACAGATACCGGTGCTGTACTGTATGTACAGATACCGGTGCTGTACTGTGTGTACCGATACCGGTGCTGTACTGTATGTACAGATACTGGTGCTGTACTGTGTGTACAGATACCGGTGCTGTACTGTGTGTACAGATACCGGTGCTGTACTGTGTGTACAGATACCGGTGCTGGACTGTGTGTACAGATACCGGTGCTGGACTGTGTGTACAGATACCGGTGCTGGACTGTGTGTACAGATACCGGTGCTGGACTGTGTGTACAGATACCGGTGCTGTACTGTGTGTACAGATACCGGTGCTGGACTGTGTGTACAGATACCGGTGCTGGACTGTGTGTACAGATACCGGTGCTGTACTGTATGTACAGATACCGGTGCTGTACTGTGTGTACCGATACTGGTGCTGTACTGTATGTACAGATACCGGTGCTGTACTGTATGTACAGATACCGGTGCTGTACTGTATGTACAGATACCGGTGCTGTACTGTATGTACAGATACCGGTGCTGTACTGTATGTACAGATACCGGTGCTGTACTGTATGTACAGATACTGGTGCTGTACTGTATGTACAGATACTGGTGCTGTACTGTATGTACACAATGTGATACTGCCGGCAGGAGAAAACCACTGAGATCAGGGGCTGTTTCAGGAGCGGGTGGCAGGGATGCAGCGCACAGTGGCTCAGCTAGAGGGCGCCTGTCCCTGAAGCTGGAGAAGGACAGCTTCTCCAGTCCGGCTAGGAAGTAAGTTTCAGCACACCGTATACCGGCATAAAAAACGACACACAGCGTATAAGATGACCCACGACCTTTGAGAAGATTTTCATGTGTTAAAAATTAGTCTTATACGCAGGAAAATACAGTAAGTCTTGGAACGTGTCAAGGGAAGTTTCCAGGCCAAATAACCATGCTCAGACAGCTGTTTTGGGGTGTTTGCCCCTCATCAGTATGGGGTAGGAGTCTGACTGGCTGAGGGAGATACCTTGGACGCAGCTTAGGGGACATGACTCATAGGCAGCCGTTTCCAGTAGGTGGCACCAGTGAGACAGTTCACTACAGAGCAGGATTCAGGCTGGGTGAGATGGCTTGGTTGCAGTTCAGGATGGGGGCACTAGCTCTACTTCAAGGGGTTGTCCAGCTTTGGGGGGCTTAGTTTTTTTACAGACCCCTGCAGTGTGTTGTACCTGCTGAAAAACTCATACTCAACTGCGCCCCGTTCCAGCTTCCTTTAGCGGTCTTCCAGTACCCATCATCTAAACTTCTGGACGGATAGGTTCACGTGCGCCGCTGCAGACAAAATGACGGGCCTCAGCGGTGACGTTGGCTGCAGCAGCACACGTGACCCATGTATTTGGAGGTTTACAGACGGAGACTGGAAGAAGGGAGTCGGAACGGAGCAGGTTAGTATGCGTTTTTCAGCAGGTACAATGCACTGCAGGGGGCCTTTTAAAAATGTCCCCAAAGAGTCAATGCTCCATGGGAAGATAATACAGAAAGAGCTATCTCCCAGAGAAAGGGAACCGTCTCACTACTGCCACCTTTTGGAAATGGCTCCCTATGAGTCACGTCCCTTTAAAGGGGTTTTCTCACAGCTAGGATAAGCCACCAATGTCAGATAGGTGCGGATACCACCTCTGGGACCAGCACCTATCTCCAGAATGGGACCCACAAAGTGAACAAGCACATGCTTGGCCACCCTCCATTCATTTCTATAGGAGTTCCGAAATATGGCGTTACTCTCTTTGGGAGGTACCGTTTTACATTTTATTTTCCCATGGAGTCTCCACATACACAGCCGGTCTCCTTAGGGGGTTGTCTCACTTCAGCAAATGGCATTAATCATGTAGAGAAAGTTAATACAAGGCACTTACTAATGTATTGTGATTGTCCATATTGCCTCCTTTGCTGGCTGGATTCATTTTTCCATATTATACACTGCTCATTTCCATGGTTACGACCACCCTGTAATCCAGCACTGGTGGTCATGCTTGCACACTATGTGATAAAGCACTAGCCCATGTGAGCTCCCATAGTCCTGGCCACCAGAGAGGCTGGCACTTTTTCCTATATTGTGCAAGCACGACCACCGCTGCTGGATTGCAGGGTGGTCGTAACCATGGAATGTGATGGGAAAATAAATCCAGCCAGCAAAGGAGGCATTATGGATAGTAACAATACATTAGTAAGTGCCTTGTATTAACTTCTCTACATGATAAATGCCACTTACTGAAGTGAGACGACCCTTTAAAAAGCTTCACCTGGACTAAGACATAAGAAGGTCGCGCTCTGCGACTGCATCAATATCATAGATCTGGGATCTGATCGCCAAAGAAGATAAAAAATTAACTCACTTCTTCTGGTCTGCTCAAGACATGTCCCTCGGGGCCGGTGATTCCTTGTTCTAAGACCCTCAGTTGTTCCTGGAATAAGAATAACATTTGCATAATTACATGGTAAAAGAAATATGGATGTAGCAGAGCTCAACTGGTCAACTGTAGGTAGTTTTCAGGGCTATTGTAAACCTCTAGATAAAATCTGATATTACCACTGATGTGCCAAATGACAAACTCAACTATGTCACATCTGTATACGCAAACACCGACGTCTTCCCAAAAAATGACTGCACATGAAAAGTGTGAGTGTCACCAATTTCTTTTTACATTAAAAATTTTTTTAAATGTGAGTCATCTATTTTCAGGAAACATAATACGTTTTCTTTGATGGTTAGGACATGAAATACTTTCTCCCATAGGTGTGAGACTCTACCCTTTAATTCTGCCAAGGGTGTGAAAGATTTAGAAAACGTTAGTACCGTAATTGGAAACCATATATAATGTGACCCACATGCAGTACCTCATTGCAACCACTAGATGTCATTGATGAGACTGCTGTCCAGCAAGAGCATACAGTAAGGGAGCGTTCACATCCGAGTTTCATCTTCCGTTCTTCTGATCCGTCAGAAGAACGGGAAAAAAAAACTGGATCCTGTTGCACATTTGGCATCCGAGTCAGAGATCCGTTTTTTAGACAGGTGCTGCATGCAGTACTTTTTTTTCTGATGGAAATGACTCAAACGGATGCCAAATGTACAACGGGACCCGTTTTTTTCACAGAAACCATTTATTTGATTAATTGTTTGCCGGATCAGAAGAATGGAAAATGAAACCGAGATGTGAACACTCCGTAAGTGCGGCAAAGATAGCAGATCACTGTTAGGTCTCATTGACACGGCCGTTGTTTGGCTGTGCCCGTATTGTGGCCCGCAAACAGCAGGTCCGCAATATGCGGACCTATTCACTTAAATGGGTCCGGCTGTTTCGCAAAAAGATAGAACATGGTCTATCTTTTTGCGGAATGGAAGTACGGGACGAAACCCCACGGAAGCACTATGTAGGGTACCGTTCCGTGCTTCCGTTCCGCATCTCCAGATTTGCAGACCCATTGAAGTGAATAGGTCCCCATCCGTGATGCGGAATGCACACGGAACGGTGCCTGTGTATTGCGGATGCGCAAATGCGGTCCGCAATACGGCCACAGAGCACACACATTCGTGTGCAATAAGCCTTAGCGCTGATGAACTACTACTGCTCAGGATGCCGATAAACCTGCAACATCCCGTCCACCACAAGGAGATCAAAGACTCAGCTGCAATACCAGACACGGCCACAGACAAGAGTGGCGCTGTTTCTAGAAGAAAAGGATGCTTTCCCATGTAAGGGCAGCACATTACAGCTGCGGGTCTGTACTGCTAGTAGTCGCTAGTAGTCAAAATGGTGCAAAAAATGTTGTGGTGTCTGCTGAAAGACTAGATCAAAGAGTAAGGCCTCATGCAACACGACCGTTGTGTGCATCTGTGGCCATTGTTCTTCTGTCGTCGTCGTCCCCCCCCCCCCCCCCCCCCCCGATCATTGGTGGCAGTGGAGAGTTCCGATCGGAGTTCAAGTTTAATCGCTGGGGCTCCGATCGGTAACCATGGCAACCAGGACGCCACTGCAGTCCTGGTTGCCATGGTTACTTAGCAATATTAGAAGCATCATACTTACCTGCTGCGCTGTCTGTGTCCGGCCGGGAGCTCCTCCTACTGGTAAGTGACAGATCATTAAGCAATGCTCCGCACAGACCTGTCACTTACCAGTAGGAGGAGCTCCCGGCCGGTCACAGACATCGCAGCAGCCAGCAGGTAAGTATGATGCTTCTACAAATTGCTAAGTAACCATGGCAACCAGGACTACAGTAGGCCGCACACTGTGCCACCAATGAAACTAATACAATAGAGGGAGGGAGGGGGGGCCGCACACTGCCCACCAATGAAATTAATACAATAGAGGGAGGGAGGGGGGCCGCACACT
Source organism: Bufo gargarizans (assembly GCF_014858855.1). Classification (NCBI taxonomy): domain Eukaryota; kingdom Metazoa; phylum Chordata; class Amphibia; order Anura; family Bufonidae; genus Bufo; species Bufo gargarizans. The sequence continues at coordinate 53,734,961 of NC_058081.1, read as the reverse complement.
GCCCACCAATGAAATTAATACAATAGAGGGAGGGAGGGGGGGCCGAGGGGGGTCTGCCCCCTGCTGCCTGGCAGCCCCTGATCTCTTACAGGGGACTATGATACGCACATCACAGCCCCCTGTAAGAGATCGGGTGCTGCCAGGCAGCAGGGGGCAGTCATGTACACAGTTCTTAGTATATTCTAACTTGAAGCGTCCCCATCACCATGGGATCGCCTCTGTGTTAGAATATACTGTCGGATCTGAGTGTCACGATCTAACTCAAATCCGATGGTATATTCTAACATAGAGGCGTTCCCATGGTGATGGGGACGCTTCAAGTTAAAATATACCATCGGATTGGAGAAAACTCTGATCCGATGGTATAATAGGGACTCCTGACTTTACATTGAAAGTCAATGGGGGACGGATCCGTTTGCAACTGCACCATATTGTGTCAACGTCAAACGGATCCATCCCTATTGACTTGCATTGTAAGTCAGGACGGATCCGTTTGGGTCCGCACGGCCAGGCGGAAATCAAAAAGATTTTTTCTTCATGTCCGTGGATCCTCCAAAAATCAAGGAAGACCCATGGAAGAAAAAACGGACACGGATCACGGACCTACGGACCCCGTTTTTGCGGACCTTAAAAAAAAAAAAAAACGGTTGTGTGCATGAGGCCTTAGACAGGAGAGGAGAACACCCCCGGGATGGTAACTGCATACACTACAGCCTGTCAATCACTGTTCCAAGAGGATGGAGAGGCGAGGCGCTGCTAGTGGCTGGAATATGCTGCGTGTCCTCGTACGGTCTTACCTCCGCTATAACATCACCGTTCTCAGCGTGGACTTGACCAATGGCGCCGATGTCCCGGATCACACCGAACACCTCGTAGATCTGAAAATACAATATATGGTATTAATACAAGGGCAAGAACCCTAAGGCCTCATCCACACGGTCGGCTTTCTTTCGCATGTGTTGCCCGTTTTAGCACACGGACCTATACAAGTCACGTGGACTCCTCGCACATCCATGTGCCCAATCCAAGAGACGGGTGCATGTCATCCCCTGACCCATGAAGCATAGGAGAGTGAGAAGAACATGGCCGCACACAGGAGCCTTCCACCTGCCACTCCTTTTTCATCCGTTGTAATGCAGGTGAGTAACTAATGCACATTTTAAAGGAGTTCTCCAGGGTTATATTGATGGTCCATTGTCAATATCAGATCAGCAGGGTCCGACATGCCAGACCCCTGCCGATCTGACATCCTGTGCATAGGCCATCGGTAACCTCCTGACAACCCCTTTAAGGGTACCGGCTGCTGGTGACGGTCATACAGATGCTGCATCTCCTCCGGTGTAATCCCAAGCTCTTCCATCATTAGCACCAAAGCAGAACCGTCTTCCATCGCTGAACACTATTGTTTGCCATTGATGTCCACATCAGAGTTCTGGGACTGGGGGACCAACACTGGGTGTCATGGTGTGGGGCGCCATTACCTACCATGTTCTTTGCCATTTAGTATTTAGGGAGGGAACATGGACCAGCCTTCGGTATGTCCAGGACATCATGGAACCAGTCCTACTGCCTTTTATTGACTCAGTCAGGAGACATGGTGTTCCACCAAGATAATGGCCACCCGTTCTACACAACGTGCTCTTCGGGGTCTCCAGCAGCTCCTTTGACCATACCCATCACCAGGTCTCTCCCCCATCGAGAACGTCTGGGACTGGATGAGATGACAGATCTCCCTTCTACAGCAGCCAACTACCACCTTGGCAGAACTTCAGGTCCAAGATGGAAGAGCTTGGGATGACCACTGGAGGACAACCAGCATCTGTATGAGCGCTACCATGTCAGAGGGGCAGCCAGTACCCCAGCAAGGGGAGATGCCACCCAGTATTAATGTGACTCTGCCACGCGCCAACCTGAAGATCCGCCAGTCATTACAATGCAACACGGAATGGATCTGCCTGGAAACAGATGGGTCTGCAATACCAGGCACAGTCTGTGGACATGAGGTGGCGCTATTTCTGGATAAAAAAAAAGTGGCAGACTGTTCTTCCCTGATCTCATATAGCCCCTTTAATGAAATATCAGAGGACATACACAGTTAAGGGGATGAGCAGGCAAAGGTCAGCGTGCAGACTGTCCCAGGAAAGCGGAGTATGTGCGGCGCCTGCGAGGAGGTGGCCGGGGCACTTGGCAGGAGCCGGCTTATTTTTATTATTCCACATCCAGACCCGTGCACAGTGTGGTGGGGAGCAGAAGGTGTGCCCCCATCATTACCTGGGAGTCCGTGAGCTGGTACTGATCCTTGTAGACCATGTACACTAGGAAGGAGTTCACACCTGCAGAAGACAGGAGCCAGCGTGAAGAAGACAGAAGAGACGGGTGACGCAATAACTGGCAATGCAGCAGGCACCGTATGCCCAGCGGAGGGACGTTAGGTGCCAGTAACAACATGTCAGTTTAAAGGGATTGTACAGGATTACAAAAACATGGCGGTTCTCTTCCAAAAACAGCACCACACCTGTCCACAGGTTGTGTGCGGTATTACAGTTTATCCCCATTCACTTCAATGGACCTGCAATACCAGACACAACCCACGGTGGTGCTGTTTGAGGAAGCACCACATAGTAGCCCACTTATCAGCAGTGCCCACATGGCAGCCCACCCATGAGCAGTGCCCACATAGCAGCCTACCCATTAGCAGTGCCCACATAGCAGCCAACCATCAGCAGTGCCCACATAGCAGCCTACCCATTAGCAGTGCCCACATAGCAGCCCACCATCAGCAGTGCCCACATAGCAGCCTACCCATTAGCAGTGCCCACATAGCAGCCAACCATCAGCAGTGCCCACATGGCAGCCCACCCATCAGCAGTGCCCACATGGCAGCCCACCCATGGGCAGTGCCCACATGGCAGCCCACCCATGGGCAGTGCCCACATAGGAGCCCACTATCAGCAGTGCCCAAGCAGCCATCCATCAGCACTGCCAACATAGCAGCCCACCATCAGCAGTGCCCACATGGCAACCCACCCATCAGCACT